>NC_133325.1:765041031-765285536 GCF_042186555.1 Aquarana catesbeiana | reverse complement strand
GGAAAGAAGGAAAGAAGGAAAGAAGGAAAGAAGGAAAGAAAAGAAAGAAAGAAAGAAAGAAAGAAAGAAAGAAAGAAAGAAAGAAAGAAAGAAAGAAAGAAAGAAAGAAAGAAAGAAAGAAAGAAAGAAAGAAAGAAAGAAAAGAAAGGAAAGGAAAGGAAAGGAAAGAAGGAAAGAAGGAAGAAAAAGAAAGAAGGAAATAAGAAAAAGAAAGAAGGAAAGAAAGAAAGAAAGAAAAGGAAAGAAAGAAAAAAGGAAAGGAAAGAAAGAAAGAAAGAAGGAAAGAAAGAAAGAAAGAAGGAAAGAAGGAAAGAAAGAAGGAAAGAAGGAAAGAAGGAAAGAAAGAAAGAAAGAAAGAAAGAAAGAAGGAAAGAAAGAAAGAAAGAAAGAAGGAAAGAAAGAAAGAAGGAAAGAAGGAAAGAAAGAAGGAAAGAAGGAAAGAAGGAAAGAAAGAAGGAAAGAAGGAAAGAAGGAAAGAAAAGAAAGAAAGAAAGAAAGAAAGAAAGAAAGAAGGAAAGAAAGAAAGAAAGAAAGAAGGAAAGAAAGAAAGAAGGAAAGAAGGAAAGAAAGAAGGAAAGAAGGAAAGAAGGAAAGAAAGAAAGAAGAAAGAAAGAAAGAAAGAAAGAAAGAAAGAAAGAAAGAAAGAAAGAAAGAAGGAAAGAAAAGAAAGAAGAAAGAAAGAAAGAAAGAAAGAAAGAAAGAAAGAAAGAAAGAAAGAAAGAAAGAAAGAAAGAAAGAAAGAAAGAAAGAAAGAAAGAAAGAAAGAAAGAAAGAAAGAAAGAAAGAAAGAAAAGAAAGAAGAAAGAAAGAAGGAAAGAAAGAAAGAAAGGAAAGGAAAGAAGGAAAGAAAGAAAGAAAGAAAGAAAAAGAAAGAAAGAAAAGAAAGAAAAGAAAGAAAGAAGGAAAGAAAGAGGAAAGAAAGAAGAAAGAAGGAAAGAAAGAAAGAAGGAAAGAAAGAAAGAAAGAAAGAAAGAAAGAAAGAAAGAAAGAAGAAAGAAAGAAAGAAAGAAAGAAAGAAATTGGCAGGCTGCATCCTTCCTACTCTGGCTGCTGGGCTTCAAACTACCCACCCACACATCCCCTTCTCTGAGGCACAACACTGCTGGGGAGTGTGGTCGTGGGCATACACAGGAGGAGAGGGCAGGAGGAGGAGCACAACCAGCTCTCTCCTCTCCCATCTGTGTGGGGGGGACTGACAGCACTGGTTCTGTCGGCTGAGTGGTTCTGTGCTACGGGTGGTGGGTTGGCCGGCAGACAAAAGAAGCTTGCAGCTTAGTTGGCGACATCAAGACAATTACTTTGCCTCAGTAAGGCACAGGAGAAATCCGAACGCTGAAGCTCTCACCATGCCCCCCCCCCCTTCAACATTGCACCCGGGGTGATTAGGGTGTGCCCAAGCACATCCTGTGCGCACACCTGTGCATACTCCCTTGAGAAATGACAGGTAGCTGCAAGGCTCTGACCAACTGCACTATAACCTTAAAGGGTTTGTTAACCCATATTAGAGGCTGGCATAGCCCACTGTGTCAGTAGTTTTAAAAAACGAGCGCTGTAAATACCTATTTTGAGCTGTCTTCTGGCCGGTCACGTGACTCGCGGGCGCTTTCCAGCTCCAATGGATGGCTTCTGAAGGAGGGGCCGTGATCTCCCTCTGATGTCAGCCAGGGAGATCACGTGGCGGCTCATCTCCTCCGCAGAAGCTCTGTCTCATAGCTGTAAAGGGGCCGCGAGTCACGTGACCGGCCTGAAGACAGCCCAAATTAGGTATTTACAGCCCTCGTTTTTGAAGAATAATGACAGTGTGCTATGCCAGCCTCTAATAGAAAGGCTGGCAGTGAACATTTTTGAATTATATGTTACAATAACAGCGGCAGGTGGGGGCGGGCCGGAGACAGACACAGAGGGGGATTATAGGCAGGAAGGAGAGGGGAGAGAGGAGAGCAGAGCAGGGCAGCCTATCATGGAGGGAGGCACTTTGACCATGGTGATCGGGGTGGAGCTGCCTTGGTTATCATGGTCTGTTTAGAGAGGGCATACAGGAAGTGGAATGTTCAGGTTTTTTTTTTTTTTTTTACAGTTTAGAGGGGGGCAGATTACATAGCACAAGCGCTGTACTGTGTAATCTGCTTTAAGGGACCAGGATCTGCATTTTTTTTTTTTGGGTTAACAAACACTTTAATTTACTGCAGAAACATAAAGGTTGTAGCCGGGCCCCCTGGACATTTACTGGCCCTAGGCTCCCTTCTGGGTTGCCTTGTGGATTATATAGCTCTGGTCTATCTGGGCCAGACAATTATTATTTGAGGTTTGCAAACTTAAAGTGATTGTAACCCTTACATATACCCAGTGATGTGACTGGCCTCAGGTGATGCGCAGAGATTAAACAAACTCTCCTACATAAGCTGTACCTGTTTATCTGCGGCCTTCTATTATTTACAGCTGTTCAAAGTCCAGAATATATAAAGCTTGTCTGAGCCGTCAGAAAAAAAAAAGGGGGTGGAGATCTGAAATTACACACTGCAGAGCTCAGCGAGGAGAGCTCTGAGAGCTGATTGGAGGAAGGAGACACACCCCTCCTTTTACACAGCACACAGGAACAGAGCTGAGGCTGTCACAGACTGTGTGCTGGCGCTCCCTCCCCTGTCACCTTTTTTCTCTTGGTGTCAGGAAAACATGTCAGAAGTGAATCATGCTGATAAGCAGAGGAAGGAACCAGCAGACAGAAATTATACTTAGGGGGTTATTTACTAAAGGCAAATCCACTTTGCACTACAAGTGCAAACTGCACCTGATTCCTAAGTACAATTTTCTTGATGCAAACTCACACATATTGATCTAATATGTACTATACTGATTGCAATTGAACATGTGGCATATGTAATAACAAAGTATTGTAATGTATGTCTTCTACTCCACAAAAGTATGTATTTTTATACTGTATTACTGTTCTCAATAAAGCACTCCTGATTGTTAAAAAAAAAACAAGTGCAAATTGCACTTGAAATTGCACTGAAAGTGCACCTAGAAGTGCAGTCGCTGTGGATCTGAGGGGGACATGCAAGGAAAATAGAAAACAGCATTTTAGCTTGCAGATGATTGGATAATAAAATCAGCAGAGCTTCCCCTCATTTCAGATCTTCCCCTCAGATCAACTGCACTTTCAAGTGCCCTTTGCACTTGTAGTTTGCACTTGTAGTGCAAAGTGGATTTGCCTTACGTAAATAACTCCCACAGTGCTCTGGATTGAGACAAGTACACACTATAGAAGAATATGCTTTGTACATATTTTGTGTCCAAGATTTACAACCACTTTAAAGGCAAGTCTGTGCCATCTGGTAAACAGCCACAAGATGGCAGCAGTTTACAGCTCCGCCCGACATAATGTCATCATTTAGGATCAGATATCACTTTTTGTTGAGAGGATCATAAAATCTTTTCCATGTTTTTTAAAGAAATATGTAAATGTAAAGGATATCAGCTTAATGTAAATAATCATAGTAATATGTGAATGTTTTTAAAATCTTGCTTTTCTGTGTATTTTTTGCCATTATACAAATGGCTTATGTTGCAGGCTCCGCTTCTTGCATTAGGGAGCTGCACAGTGGCTGTGCTTTACTGCTCCATTTCACAATGCAAGTCTATGAGTCAGCTGACACACTGAACACAATGCACTTCCGTGGCTGATATCATATCAGGTAAAGAACAATTAAAATCTCCTGTATGACAGTCAAAACAAGTCCCTAATCCAGTTATGTGATATACAAGCCTTATAAAATGATGAACAGGCTCCCCTGCCCAGACACTGCAGCTCACAGTGGGAGGATTTCAGCAACAGAGGCAGAACTGTCTATCCAAAAAGCAGTGGGTGGGGTTAGGTGTGGCCAGGTGCTGATTGGCACGTTATAGCCTTGTAAATGAGCGGTGACAAAATGCTAAAGGTCATACCGCCCTGCAACATTTTTTCATTACACTAGTGCAAAAAAAAAAAAAAAGACACAGCCTTGTGTCTACATGAGAGTGACAACTCTGCTCAGGTTTCAGAAGCAGTGCAGCATTGTTGTCACACTTTACAGGAAGCTGCATTAGATGACTTAACTTGCAGGAGTTCCGTTAGATTAGGCAACCCGTCAGAATGTGTAACGGAAGTGACATTTTGTCGCCGCCATCTTTCTGCACCCCGCACCCGTCCACAGTAAAGGTACAGAGAGAAGAGGGTGTAACGACACATTCGGCGACCCATCGCAGTTTGCTCGGAAGTGACGTTCCGCTGACAAATTACGCACTGCGCATGTGTAAATACTCCATATGGGTTCCACAAGTTTTGCCACAATACCGACCAGTGAAAGCATCAGATAATGTCACGGAAGTGACGTTATACACAATACAAACACCGAGGCGGGAGCGCGCACGGTATTGTGGCAAAAATTAGTGGAACGCATATGGAGTACTTACGCAGTGCGTAATTTGTCAGCGGAATGTCACTTCTGGAAGCAAACTGCGATGGGTCGCCGAATGTGTCGTTACAGGGGCAAGCGACCATATTGTTACACCCACCGGAGAGTTGCATTTTAGTGAGGTTATATAGTGAAATACAGTACTTAGAACTCCGTCTGACTGTTTAGATGTTGAATTTTAAAAGCAGCGAACTTCTGTCAGATTAGCAGGCTTGCCGCTGCTTTTAAAATTCAACATCTAAACAGTCAGACGGAGTTCTAAGTACTGTATTTCACTATATAACCTCAGTTTACTGTTATAAATAACTGTAAAATGTGAAACTCCGGTGGGTGTAACAAGATGTCCGCTTGTCCACTTCTCTCTGTTTCCTTACGGTGGACGGGTGCGGGATGTAGCAAGATGGTGGCGAAGAAGCGTCACTTCCGCTACACATTCTGACGGGTCGCCTAATCTGACGGAACACAGGATCCACAAGTATTTGTGACCATAATGCAACATTTTTCTTATTAAGGTATTAAAAAAAAAAAAAATACTGCATTATGGCCCCTAGATCAGTGGTTCTCAACCTGGGGGTCGAATGTTGTTTTTGCCAGGGGTCATCGAATCCTGGGCTTTTCCTGAAGCCCGCACCGCTCTCCCAGTCTTTTTGCGGTCACCAAGCAGGGCTGTCCCTGGAGCCCACGGCCGCCCACTCAGCCTCTTAGCAGCTGCCCATTCGGTTCACGACATGGCTGAGGGACAGAGACTAGAGGTCAGCTGAGGAATGTGAAGTGGGAGGGGCTGGAGGAGACCCTATCTCCTGATTTCGGCATAGGTGTCACTGCTACGAGAAACCACAAAGTCGGAGACACAGTGAGTAACACTACCTGTGATTAAAGTTGCCATTAAAAGTCCCCACTACAGTTCTCAGATCAGCAGATGACCTTCATCAAGAGCACCTAAGTTGATTGATCAGCACTGCCACTGATCCCATTCCCCCCACCAAGGAGTAAAAATAGAGAACACATGGAAGGGAGAGAAAAAGAGGGGGAGGAACAAAGAAAGGGAGGGAAAGAACAAGAAAGACGGCTAGAGAGAGGGATGGGGAAAAAAAAACTAAAATTTAGGATATAGAGGTAAAAGGGAAAGAAAGGAGAACAAAGAGTGGTACATCCTAAAATAAAATGTACCATAAGGGGGTTTATTACTGTACGAGTGGAAGGAACTCAGAGAGCACTAAAAGTCCGTGGGTTAGGGGCGCAAATTACTTGTCTTGCCTTGGGTGCTGACAACCCACGCTACTAAAATAATTTTACTGTTAGGGGTCCCCACAACTTGGGAAATTTTATCAAGGGGTCACGGCACTAGAGGGGTTGAGAACCACTGCCCCCCCCTAGATGGACCTGATGAGGATAGGGAATAATTGTATTAGACACATTACAGCAATTATGAAAGCAGTTGTATACCCGCACATGTGAAAAAAAAGAAAAAAAAAAAAAAACCCTGTAAAAGGTAAAGGTATAATGAGCTAGACGGCGGGCGGTCGGCAAGCGGTTAAAGAGGAAGCAAGGAGTTGCAAACCGTCTTTTCTCATTTGGTGCTGCAGCTGTGTGACGGCCTTTCTGCACCCAGGTAGCTCTAAACAATCGTCTGATCATATTGGGTAGTAGCACACTACTAGCACACTACTTCTGCTTTACTTATTAAAGATGGCTGTGGAAATAATCTCTGTGGTTTCTGAAGGAACCAGGAAATGCCTTACCAATAAGCAGAAGAAAGGGGCAGTTACGAAATGGAATGGTCTTGAAGCAAATTCCCTTTTTAAAACTCAGCCTGGACTTTTTAAGTTTAAGACAAACACGTTACAACTGAATTGTACAGTCTCCTTACAGCTGAAGTTTATTCTGCTTATATTTTTTCTTTCCTGGGATTCTCCTCCCCTCCCTTGTTAACATGCTAATGCACACCGCCCAACTTTTTGAGATGGGAATGAGGGACACCTATCAGCAAAAGTATGCAGGCATAGGACACACCCCTGGCCACGCCTCCTTAAAGGAGAATTGTACAAAAAAAAAAAAAACAAGATTGGTTAAACCCACAAGTGCTTTTTTCACCACTACTATTCCTTTATATTGGCTTTTGGAATTTACAAATGCAGCAATTTAGATGAAAGGTTGGAAAACACTTTTTGAAAGATAAAAAGTGCATTTTATATATATCTATATGGATCAGACCAAAATGAGGGACAAATGAGGAGGAATGAGGGACAGAGGGATATTGCTCCAAATCAGGGACAGTCCCTCGAAATCAGGGACAGTTGGGAGGTATGCTAATGAAAATTTTATTTAAAATCTTCCTACTTCATCACATTCCTTATTTTAGGTCCGCCGCTGTTATCACTGGGTCTCTGTGTTTCTCTGAGCAATGCAGTCAGATCATGGCTGCTGGGAGGGCTGGCAAAGTGCTGTACATGGCTTGCTGAAATCATCATCACAGCACTCTCATACCTCCCAACGTTTTGAGATGGGAACGAGGGACGCCTATTAGCAAATACATGTAGGCATAGGACACACCCCCTCAAAGGAGAATTATACCAAAAAATATTAGTTAAAACCACAAATACTTTTTTTTTTTAACTACTACTATTCCTTTATATTGGCTTTTAAAGTTTACAAATTCAACAATTTAGGAATTGGATGAAAGGTTTTGTACCCTGAAACACTTTTTGAGAGATAACATAGGCGGCACAGTGGTGTAGTGGGTAGCACTCTCACCTAGCAGTAAGAAGGGTCGCTGGTTCGAATCCCAACCACGACACTACCTGCCTGGATTTACATGTTCTCCCTGTGCCTGCGTGGGTTTCCTCCGGGTACTCCGGTTTCCTCCCACACTCTAAAGACATGCTGGTAGGTTAATTGGATCCTGTCTAAATTGTCCCTAGTATGTATGAATGTGAGTTAGGGACCTTAGATTGTAAGCTCCTTGAGGGTAGGGACTGATGTGAATGTATAATATATATGTAAAGCACTGCATAAATTGATGGCGCTATATAAGTACCTAAAATAAATAAATAAAATAAAAAAGTGCATTTTATATACATCTATATAGATCAGACCAAAATAAGGGAGGAATGAGGGACAGAGGGATATTGCTCCAAATCAGGGACAGTCCCTCGAACTCAGGGACAGTTGGGAGGTATGCACTCTGCCTCCTCTCAAGAGTTCTAAGCCCTGATGTAAGCAGTTAGCTGGCAAATATCAGAATGCCTTGATGTGTGTGTCAGTCTACATACAGGGGTCTCAAACTGGCAGCCCTCCAGCTGTTGTGAAACTACAAGTCCCATCATGCCTCTGCCTGTGGGAGTCATGCTTGTAACGGTCAGCCTTGCAATGCCTCATGGGACTTGTAGTTTCACATCAGCTGGAGGGCCACCAGTTTGAGACCCCCTGGTCTACAAGAATAGAGGTTCCTAGGCATGCTGCATTTGCATAAGGTAAAACCCACATATGGATGCCGAGCCACCATGATGATTGGAAGAGCTACAATCCAATGAATGTTAAGGGATGGGTCTATCAAGCTGGGGAGGAAAGACCTAGATCAGTGATGGCGAACCTTGGCACCCCAGATGTTTTGCAACTACATTTCCCATGATGCTCCACTACACTGCAGAGTGCCAGAGCATCATGGGAAATGTAGTTCCAAAACATCTGGGATGCCAAGGTTCGCCATCACTGACCTAGATTATAGGTGCCCAACCTGTGGCCCTGCAGCTGTTGTGGAACTACAAGTCCCAGGAGGCATCGCAAGCCGCTGAAGGTTATAAGCATGACTCCCAAAGGCAAGGGCATGATTAGGGTTGCCACTAAGGATGAGCTCTGGCGTGTTCTCACAGCCGACGTGTAGAGCCTGCCAGGAAGTCGGCACAACGCTAATCACAGGGAGTGAGACATTGTCCTGATGTGTGGCTGCAGAGATCGGCAAATGTTTCACTGCCTGTAAATAGCGCAGTACCGACTTCCTGGCGGGCTCTGCACGTCGGCTGTGCGAACACGCCAGAGCTCATCCTTAGTGGCCACTTTTTCTTCAAGCCAAACCCGAACACTTTAGTGGTGCACAGCAAATTTATTTTACATTTTTAATATGCACTATAGGGTTGTAACAGACCTGGGACACCTTTGGGAACTCCAAAGAGAATAGTAATGCGGCGCACATAGTGCCCCCTTCACCCTCCCGTCGGGCCCTTTTTCCGAGCCACATTCCTGTCTGAATATTGTGTCCGGGTTTCAGGTGGACTGAAACCCGGACACATGATTAAAAACCTGGACTGTCCGGTTGAATCCCGGACAGATGGAAACCCTAAGCATGATGGGAACTGTAGTTCCGCAACAGCTGGACGGCCACAGGTTGGACACCCATGATGCTGGATGTCTTCCAGCTAGGAATTTAGGCAGGTTCTATCTGCACTGCTGCAGCGAGACTGAAGGTCTTACTGGTATTATAAATCAGGTGTATAGTCTAGTCCAGGGATAAGCAGTTAGCGGACCTCCAGCTTTTGCAGAACTACAAGTCCCAAGAGGCATAGCAAGACTCTGACAGCCACAAGCATGACACCCCGAGGCAGAGGCATGATGGGACTTGTAGTTCTGCAACAGCTGGAGGTCCACCAATTGCATATCCCTGGTTTAGTCTAAGGTAAGGCTTGAGTTCATCTTTAAGATCTACTAAGAATCATGTAACATGAGGGCGTATGAGGGAGCCCTCCCATTACAAAATTTATGGTAAAAGAGATTTTTAACAAAAATTGTACAGATTGTTTTTTGTGTCCCCTCCCCCCCACTGAAATGTAGCCATACGGTACCTAGTGTCCGCTCTCCATCGGGATCCACTTGTTTTGCCATTTCTAGAGCTTCAGTGGTTGCGATATCCACATTACTGGGGACCACGACTAAATTAATGGTCTCCTGTCTCCTGATGTATTTCTTAATCATCGTCTTGATCTGTAGAAACATAACATTTGTTTTGGTCAAAATGGAATCAAACATAAAATGTAATCAAACATAAAATGTAATCAAACATAAAGGACAAGCTCGCTTACATAATAAAGTCGATATGAAAAGTTTGGGTTAAAGGAAAGATTTAAAAATAGAAAAAAAAAACACACAAACATATTTCACTCACCTGATACCTGCGATGGTTTTGCACAGAGCAGCCCCGATCCTCTTCTTTTTGGGTCCCTCGCTGGCACTCTTGAATCCCCCCCCCCCGAGTGCCTCCAGTTGCAAGCCTCTTGCTATGGGGGCACTCGAGCAGGCTCGATCCTGAGCCACACTCTGTGTGTCTGTTTACACATGGAGTGCGACTCGGGCCCCACCCCCGCTCTGTCCTCATTGGCTCACTGGCTGTGCTTGACAGCAGCAGAAGAATGAGGAGAGAGAAAGTCCCTGGAGAGCCACGGCTGTCATTGCTAGATTGAGATGGGGCTCAGGTGGCTGCGCTCAGAAGAATTTTTTTTTTTTTTTTTTTTCACCTTAATGTGTAAAATGCATTAGGGTAAAAATAACCTTGAGTCTTTAGAGCCACTTTAACCATTTTTTGCAATACGGCACTGCGATATTTTAACTGACAATTGCGCGGTCGTGCAACGCTGTACCCAAAATAAAATTAATGTCCATTTTTTCCCACTAATAGAGCTCTCTTTTGATGGTATTTTATCACCTCTGCAGTTTTTTGGGTTTTTTTGCGCTATAAACAAAAAAAAAAAAATGTGTTTACTTTCTGCTACAAAACATACCCAATAAGAAAATGTAGAAAAAAAAAATCAAATTTCTTAATCAATTTAGGCCAGTATGTATTCTGCTACATATTTTTGGTAAAAAAAATTCCCAATAATATTGGTTGGTTTGCGCAAAAGTTATAGCATCTACCAACTATGGGATATGTTAATTGAATTTTTATTTTGTTTTACTAGTAATAGCTGCGATCAGCGACTTATAGCGGGATTGCGACATTGCGGCGGACAAATCGGACACTTGACACTTCTTCTGGGGACCAGTGACACTAATACAGTGATCGGTGCTAAAAATATACACTGTCACTGTACTAATGACACTGGAAGAGGTTGACATCAGGGGCGATCAAAGGGTTAAATGTAAGCCTAAAATGTGCTTACTCACTGTGGGGGATGGGCTTGTATTATGAGAAGGCAGAGATCCTTGTTCCTGGTTGGCAGAAACACACAATCACTACCTCCCCTACTGACAGAACGGCAGTCTGCCTTGTTTACACAGGCAGACCGCCGTTCTGCTTCTGTCCCGAACGATGGGCGGGTCTCAGTGAACATCGAGTCCCCCGCACCCACTGATTGGCTCTCACTAGGTCCAATAACAGCGGGAGAGGGTCGCCGGTGGCACACGTGAGCGCCCCAGTCCTGGAAGTGCAGGATCACGTACAGGTATTTGATTCTGTACAGGAGAGCCACCTTGCTGATGTATATGTACAGTATACCGTCGGGCAAGCTGTTAACCTGTTGTGGACCGCCCAGTGTAGATCTGGCACTCCCTGATCTGGGGTGCGCGCGCGCTGCTGGCGACCTGCTCCCGCTGTGATTGGACACAGCAGGAGCCAATTAGCAGGTCTGGCGGTTGCGATGTCCGCCGGGACCCGCCGATCGTTCAGGAGAAAGGTAGAGCGGTGGTAAACAAGGCAGACCGCCAATCTGTGAAAGGGGAATGTGCTGATCCTGTGTTCCTGCTACACAGGAGCACAGGATCTTTACATTTCCACAGTCTGAGCACACACACACACCCCTTTGATTGCCTTAGATGTTAACCCCTTCCTTGCCAGTGTCATTAGTACAGTGACAGTGTATATGTTCTAGCACTGATCACTGTATTAGTGTCACTGGTCCCCAAAAACCGTCAGTTAGGTGTCCGATTTGTCTGCCACAACATCGCCGTCCCGTTATATGTCACTGATCGCCAACATTACTAGTAAGAATAAAAAATAAATAATTTCATAGTTTGTAGACGCTATAACTTTTGCGCAAACCAATCAATATACACGTATTGGGATTTTTTTTTTTACCAAAAACATGTAGCAGAATACATATTTGCCTAAATTTAGAAATGTGTTACTTTTTTTTTTTTTTTATTGGGTAGGTTTTATAGCAGAAAGTAAAAAAACATTGGTTTTTTTTTTTCAAAATTGTTGGTATTTATTTGTATATAGCGCAAAAAATAAAAAAACGCAGAGGTGATAAAATACCACCAAAAGAAAGCTCTATTTGTGGAAAAAAAAGGAAAAATTTTATTCGGGTACAGCGTCGCACGACCGCGCAATTGTCAGTTAAAGTAATGCAGTGCCATATCGGAAAAAATGGCCTGGTCATGAAGGGGGGTAAACCTTCCGGAGCTGAAGTGGTTTTTTATATATATATATATATATATATATATATATATATATATATATATATATATATATATAAAAATTTTTAATTTATGTATTTATTTTAATTTAGGGAATTAGTAAATTAGGGAATGGTTAGAGAAAGTTGTTTTTGGTTTGTTTTTCGTTCACTGTGTCCCATTGGGGAGCCTTAGCCTCACTTCCTGTTCCAAAGGCATAACAAGAAGTAAACTAAAAAAAAAAAAAAAAACGGAAAAAAATTTGGTTTTATGTTCTCTGAAATTGCAGGTATCTGGAATGATAAGATTTCCCCCAGTGTAAAATGTAAAGTTCCCATCAGTTTCTGTCCTGGTGACAATGGTCAACTGGAAAAATAGGTTGAATGTTCCCAGCTGGATGGAGAAATGAAGAGCTGACATTCTTCCTTTCACTATCCAAAACTAAGACAGTGTTTTGACTTTATATCTACTTTAGCTGTACAATGTTATATACAACTTATAAAGGTAGCTTTAAGTGGTACTTGAAGTGTATCTACACCAAAACACTTCAACCAAATATATTGCTCTCATTTCTTTCTCTAAAATCAAAAAGCTTCATCTTTCCATCCAGGCTCCTTTGAAGGAATGGGTACACCAGAAAGACTGTGCTCTACAACTCCCAGCATTCAATGCACTTGAGAAAACTCTATAAGGCTAACAGGTGGGCAAATAGCTGATGAGTTGAAACTTGAATATTAGGAAAATCTTAAAAATGTATATACAAGAAACTGGATTTTTAAAGGTGCCATAATTACCATGACAAAGTACTCAAAAAAATATCAAATTTTATTGTGATATGCACACACTAAAAACCATAATGGAACATCCATAAAGTGGCTATAGTGTACTGTATATACTGTAACATGTTTCACCAAACACTGGCTTCTTCAGGAGACTTGTGAAGTACTGCATACAGTGTCACTACAAACAGTAGTTTTGTTATATTTTTGTATTTTCAAATGTGTAAGTCATATTACATTGATAATTCTTTGTAAGACATTTTGATATATTCACAGTGTTTATTTATACATTATGTTTTTTTACTGTTTGTAGTGACATTGTATGCAGTACTTCACAAGTCTCCTGAAGAAGCCAGTGTTTGGTGAAACATGTCGAGCTGAAGATACTGTATATACGATACACCTGCATGGATGTTCCGTAATGGTTTTATAAAATTATGTTTTTTAGTGTTTGCATATCACAATAAAATGTGATATTTTTATGAGTACTTTGTCATGTTAATTATGGCACCTTAAAAATCCTGTTTCTGGTATATACATTTTTTGGATTTAATCAGTGGGATGTGGTGCCTTAAGCCCCGGATACCTGGCTATTATATTAATTAAGAAAATCTTGCTAGTTTACTGGGTACTGTCGGCTTCACAGTGGGGGGCTTTCTTTGAGTGGGTTTCCTTAGGTGTATTAAATGCTATAGAGCACAGTAGAGTACTCTACGCTGAAAAATCTAATTTCACAGATATACAGCTATCACTGCAAATCAAAGGAAGCCCGGCCACATTTAAAATCCTACAATGAACAAACCCTGATGAAGGGGGAGTATCCAAACTGCCCGAAACGTGTTGCCTTTATTTCAATTGAATATTTGCTAAAACATCTCTGGCCATTTGTGTGGTGCTTCCACTGCTTCTTGTAGAGTTTTCCTTTTCTCAAGACCCCCCTTTCCTGTTTGGGGGGGGGGGGGGGTTCTGGTATAAATGAGCAGCCTCACTGAAGCAATTCAGCTCGATTAATGAGATGGTTCTTTCTCACACTGGATACCAATAGAAAAAGATCTAGTGCTTATATGTACATTTAGAATAAGGAAAGATTAGCACTTCTGAAAATGTTTCTATTTCTGGTTTTGCTTTCCTGTCTTGGCCATGCCGCTACCCCCATGTTTCTTGTATAAACGTCACAGGGATAGGAAGTGAGGGGAAATCCCTCCAAAATTAAAAAAATAAATAAAATGTTGGCTGGCTCTTGGCTTTAACAAGAATAATAATCCATATCTCAAAGTTTCAGTTTGTGTACAAGTCATGGAAGGTTTAAAATATGGATAGTGCTATTAAAATCTTTGCCCCAAAAGGTAACTTGTACTATTATTTGTAACTTGAAATTTCCCTTTTCCATTAAATGGCTTTATTTGTTGAAGGTCTTGAAACAAACCTGGTGTCCGATATCTGCAGGCTGATTAGGTAAAGCGACCCGTGTAATTCCTGGCAGATCGATTAGCGTCAGGTCTGGGACATCCTGAGACACAACTTCCAGGGTGATCAGTTCATCGTTGATTCCATTTCCTTCACCAGCAATGCAGTTTTGTGCTAAAAAAAAAAGTGAATAATTCACAGATGCCATAGTTATTTCTGCAGGGAGTCTCAACTCTGCCTTCTGACAGAAGACCTCTACCTGAGCCCCAACTCTGCCTACTCACAAAAGGCCTCTACCTGAGCCCCAACTCTGCCTACTCACAAAGCCCTCTACCTGAGCCCCAACTCTGCCTACTCACAAAAGGCCTCTACCTGAGCCCCAACTCTGCCTACTCACAAAAGGCCTCTACCTGAGCCCCAACTCTGCCTACTCACAAAGCCCTCTACCTGAGCCCCAACTCTGCCTACTCACAAAAGGCCTCTACCTGAGCCCCAACTCTGCCTACTCACAAAGCCCTCTACCTGAGCCCCAACTCTGCCTACTCACAAAAGGCCTCTACCTGAGCCCCAACTCTGCCTACTCACAAAGCCCTCTACCTGAGCCCCAACTCTGCCTACTCACAAAAGGCCTCTACCTGAGCCCCAACTCTGCCTACTCACAAAAGGCCTCTCTACCTGAGCTCCAACTCAGCCTACTCACAAAAGGCCTCTCTACCTGAGCCCCAACTCTGCCTACTCACAAAAGGCCTCTCTACCTGAGCTCCAACTCTGCCTACTCACAAAAGGCCTCTACCTGAGCCCCAACTCTGCCTACTCACAAAAGGCCTCTCTACCTGAGCCCCAACTCTGCCTACTCACAAAAGGCCTCTCTACCTGAGCCCCAACTCTGCCTACTCACAAAAGGCCTCTCTACCTGAGCTCCAACTCTGCCTACTCACAAAAGGCCTCTACCTGAGCCCCAACTCTGCCTACTCACAAAAGGCCTCTCTACCTGAGCCCCAACTCTGCCTACTCACAAAAGGCCTCTCTACCTGAGCCTCAACTCTGCCTCCTGACATATGACCTCTGTCTAAGTATCAACTTTGCCTCCTGACCTCTGTCTAAACATCAGCTCAGCCTCCTGACACACGACCTCTGTCTGAGCCTCAATTCTGTCTTCGGACACATAACCTCTACTTGAGCCTCAACTCTGTCTCCTGACACATGACCTCTGTTTGAATATCAACTCTGCTTTCTGACCTCTGTCTAAACCGCAGCTCTGCCTTCTGATACATGACCTGTGTCTGAGCCTCAACTCTGCCCCCTGACATGATCTCTACCTGAGCCTCAAGTCTGCCTCCTGACACATGACCTCTGTCTGCTGGGGAGCAGAGGATCAGGTAAGTAAAACTGCTAGACAAAATAGACAAAGTATTTAATGCATTTAAAGTGTAAGTTTCACATTTACAGAAAATCTGTAAGATGAACTTACACTGGGCCCCCACCCCAGCGCACCTGGTCCTGCTAACTTGGAGTGCGGCAATCTCCCTTTCTGAAAAATTGTATCGCCACTTTACCAGTCAGGGGATTTGAAATCCCCACGGCTTTCTATCCTCTTCGCCCACAGTGACAGGATGGACTTTGCGGGTTCTGATTGGTCGGCGCCACATATGCGACGGCCTGACGAGGTACGTTTAGGAGAATACACCAAGGGGGTTTCTAAGCCCCGGACCGGTAAGGCAGCTATATGAGGGCTCATAGAGGAAGTGTTGAGGTGTTGCCTCACAAATCTGGAAGGTACAGTGCACTAAGAAGCTGCTGATTTCTTGAACTCAGCACCATTAAACCAGCTCATAACTTTTTCTGGTGGTGGACTGAGATGGGTCGTACTTGGTCATGTCATCATCATCACTTACTAAACTCTGCGGACTGCAATAGCTGTGGGTAAAGGATCCCTGCTGAGCACTGGGCTGTAACAAAGCTAAGACTGTTACTTCTATAAGCCATTATCTGTAATCAAGTTGAATTATTAGTTCACCTTTACCAAAAAATTAAAAACTGCCTATGCAGGTAAGGGGTGCCTGTAGATAAAAACAAACTGTGCTGCTTTGACCACCAAAGTTAAATAATGACCTTTCTATAGGTGTAGACCATTTATGTACCTTTTGAAGCCTGAATAAATAAACTCCCAGAGATGGCATCATCCCATCCTGCCTTGTTGCTAGGACGTTGCTAAGACCCACCCAGCTGATTCAAACCTCTTTGCACGCACTCTCTCTCCCCTGTCGCAGTACCTCTGAACTCATGGATGCTGCGACAGAGAAGACAGTAGACCTCAGGTGTGGTGGGTTGCAAGCTCGCTCCTGAGATAATAGTAGTAAGCAGTAATAAGTCCAACAATAAGGAAGCACCGCTCCAAGTCGGTCCACCCATTATCTACTACCAGGTGCTGTCCAGGCTCCCAACCAAAAAAGCTTCAAAAATAAAGTGGATGGCCGCACAATTTTATGTGGAAACTCCAAAACTTTGATTGAACAATAATCCACAGATAAAACATAACAGCACTGGACCTCAGGGAGATATGTTGATGCCTTTCATTAGCTTACTGGTGTTGCGCAAGTGTGCGCCCATCCACGTTATGGCTGTAATAAACAGTAATGCAGTGGCGTTGGGGGGGGGGGGCGCTGATGAGAGCTGGAGCCCCGAGTGTGCCCCCAAAAACCCCCGGGTCTCGATATTCCTAGCCCCGAGCCGTTTACACAGGCAACAGGGAATGATCTGCTTATCCAGCGCGGCCAAGGGACGTACAAAAAGTCCCGCCTCCGGGACCCGGTTCCTATGATGGACGTCACACTAGTCCAATGCCGGGACCGTGGGATGTGCGACATCCATCATAGGCGCTGGGGCACTGGGAGATACCCGCTCGCTCTGTGTAAATGGGCGGCTCTTATATCCTGGCTCTGGCTGCCTGGTGCCTGCAGGGCTGTCTGAGTGGTGGTGAATGCCAGGATCAGTGTACTCGCACACTATAGGTAAGGCAGAGCAGCAACAATCTGTGTATGTGTCAGGTAGGTAAGTGCATGCATCAGGTAGGTCAGTGCATGCGTCAGGTAGGTCAGTGCATGCGTCAGCTAGGTCAGTGCATGTGCCAGGTAGGTCAAGCAAGTGAGCCTATCACCCTCCCCGCCCGCCAGCTTTACCTCCGGGCTGAAGCCCCTGGTCTTTTTCCCACTTAGCAACACCCCTGTAGTAATGGCTGGGAGTGTCTTAGCATTGTCCTAGTAACAAGGCAGCATGTGATAGTGTTATCTCTTCGGATTTTTTTCAGTCAGGCGTCGGGAGGTACGTAAATGGCCTACACCTATAGAAAGGGCATGTTCCAACTTCAGTCAATGCTGCACAGTTTGTTTTTATCCACAGACAGCTTGTTTGGTTGTACTTCTCCTGTGAATGACAGGCGTGCAGTTTGTTCTCCACTCCTGCGACCAGTTTCCAACGACCAGCGGGCTGAAGCACGCTGTCAGCTGATCTCACAGAGCCAGTCCAGGCTGGGGAAGGATGGAAGCAATATGGTCGGATCTGCCCACAATCCTGGAACGGCCCCTGGCTCAGTCTCTCAGCAAGCCGCAGAGAACCTGAACCAGCTGCTCCCGCCCCCTCCACAGCGCAGCCCTCCGGCGAGTGCGGGGGGCAGAGCAGAGAGCTCTGGCTCCCTGATAACGGAGCTCCGGGAACCGAGCGATCAGCGGTGTTTGATCACTCGATTCTTAGTCTTAGAGCCGGCAGGGGGCAGGTGCTGCATCCACCGAGGTAAGTATGATTCTTGAAAAAAAAAAAAAAATACCAAATTTCTCATTTAAGTAAAAATTTTACTTTTTCATTTTATTTGGGTGGGTTATTCTTGAGTATTATCAAAAGGCTTAAATTTACTACTTTTGTGGGATAGTTGTGGTATTGTTGGCATAGTCAGACTATTTATAAACCCCTCTATGACATTATATTTAGAAATAGTTGTCGTAGCATCACATCTATACAGCCACATAAGACAGCTTACCCTTCCTGACTTCATCCTCCACGTCAGCTGGGCTTTCAATATCTATGGATTCGCCTAGATAGCTTATTTTGCAAGACCATTGTGTACCCTTCAGGGACTTTTTCAATTGGAGTTCCAGCGGACAACGTGTGACGATTCCTGGAGAAAGTGAGAATAAAATCCTTTTACAAAATGTTTCAGCATCATATTATTTTCTCAGTGTAAAGCAACTGAATATATTCAATTTACATTAAAACAAAGGTGTGCATTGTCTTACGGTTTGTTTTGTTTAACTCCCTATTGCTATTTTGTAAAAAATAAAATAAAATGGTGGGGAGGTGGAAGTCTGTTTCTGGAGTACCATTTCATAAAAAAAATAAATAAAAAAAACCCACTAGGAAAATCAAACCCGTATATAAAAAAAAAGTAAAATTTATTTTGATAAAAGTAAGTCACAGCAACAACCTAACATATATCAGTAATATAAATAAAATATGCAATTGAAAGGAAATATAATCAGTGAATAAAGTCCATCACCAGGGCTCATCAAAAAACAATGGGCTCTTGTGCTTCAAACATGTGGCGTAATGACGTCACTGGCCCTGCCTTGACACGTTTCGTCACTCATACACGTGACTTTCTCAAAGGATCTTTGAGGAAAATTTGTCTACTGTTTACATCTGAGAGCCTGCCCCTCCACCTCAAAACAGAGGACTGGGGGACCAAAAAATGAAGGATTTTTCATTAGTTCCAGGGAGCAAGCAGCAGCAGATTCAGCAAAATAGGGAGTTGAAATATGGGATTGTTACGGTTAGTCAAATGGTTAGGATGCAAACACAGCCAGAATGGAAAAGCCTGTTCCCCTGCTAGCATGCACCCAAGAAGGACTCAGTGTGGAAGCAATGATCTCTCTGCAGAGATCCAACATGTCACATTCAACAGGGAGATCTCCGATCAGCATTGAGCATGTTTTACTAAATGCAAAACTAAAGGTCTGACTTAGCAGGGTCATGTCAGACATCTACAGAGAGACACCTACTTCAATATAAACAGCAAGGGGGTCCTTCTCTGCAGTATGCTGGCACACCTTCTGCTTTGATGCAGCTGGAATATATTTAGCTGATTTAAATAGTAAGGTAATTTCGGCTAAGCCTAGCTCCAGCAAAAGTTTAGTTTTTGTTAGGGTTAGGGGAGTGTTTAAAAATTCCTGATGGGCTCTGCTTGTGATCCCATTAAAACAGACCTTTACATCTGACTGGTACCCACTCCCACTTCCGCACTTATGGCCTAGAATTATGAAACCTTGGCCCGCTCGCAACCTTCTAAGAAATGCCACATGTCCCAGGAGGCCGCAGAAACTCTGTATAGTGCGATCTTGTGCATGCGGCGTGGGGAGCTGGCTGCGGAACAGCAGATGTCATAGCCGTCTCCAACAGCCAAGATGGTGGCACCAAGGATGTGAAGATCGTCACAGCCATCTCCCACAGCCAAATGGTGGCACCAAGGATGTGAAGATCGTCACAGCCGTCTCCCACAGCCAAGATGGTGGCACCAAGGATGTGAAGATCGTCACAGCCATCGCCCACAGCCAAGACGGTGGCACCAAGGATGTGAAGATCGTCACAGCTGTCTCCCACAGCCAAGATGGTGGCACCAAGGATGTGAAGATCGTCACAGCCGTCTCTCACAGCCAAGATGGTGGCACCAAGGATGTGAAGATCGTCACAGCCGTCTCCCACAGCCAAGATGGTGGCACCAAGGATGCGAAGATCGTCACAGCCGTCTCCCACAGCCAAGATGGTGGCACTAAGGATGTGAAGATCGTCACAGCCATCTCCAACAGCCAAGATGGTGGCACCAAGGATGTGAAGATAGTCATAGCCGTCTTCCACAGCCAAGATGGTGGCACCAAGGATGTGAAGATGGTCACAGCCGTCTCCCACAGCCAAGATCGTGGCACCAAGGATGTGAAGATCTTCACAGCCATCTCCAACAGCCAAGATGGTGGCACCAAGGATGTGAAGATAGTCATAGCCGTCTCCCACAGCCAAGATGGTGGCAACAAGGATGTGAAGATCATCACAGCCGTCTCCCACAGCCAAGATGGTGGCACCAAGGATGTGAAGATCGTCACAGCCATCTCCCACAGCCAAGATGGTGGCACCAAGGATGTGAAGACAGCGAAGACAGCACCAGACTCCTGAGCTCTAGAGTGTCTATTAACAGTCATCAGCTACAGTGTTTGTAGCTGCTGACTTTTATTTTTAAAAACAATTGAAGTTCCTCTTTAAGATGATTTTGCCCTATTTTCTGTCCCTGTGACATCTGTACAAGAAATGGGGAGGTGCAGTTGTCACAAAACAGGAAGGCACGGACAGCAATAAAAAAAATTCTCAGAAGTTATAACTCTTCCTCATTCTGCTAAATGTGCGTTTTTGTCTAATCTCCCACAGCGATGTGCACGAGAGCCTCGGCTCTCCCCCTCCTGATTGGCTGAGACAGCAGGGGTAGCTATTGTCTCCCACTACTGTCAATCACAGCCAGGGAGCCGAATGAGGAGACAGTGGGGGCGAGCCGCATTCCGTGTGAATGGATATGCAGAGCAGAGGCTCGGAAGCGAGCCTGCTTGGGTGCCCCCATAGCAGGAGGGAAGGGGCCTGGAGCGCTGGGGGGACACAGAAGAGGAGGATTGGGGCTGCTCTGTGCAAAACCACTGCACAGAGCATGTAAGTTTAACACGTTTGTTATTTTAAAAAAATAAAAACCAAACTTTTAATGTCAATGTAAACTGCATAGGGTGTTCCTTACTGTGAGAACGGTACAGATGTGGAACTCCCTTCCACAATCCGTGGTGTCAGCGGGGAAGTATAAACAATTTAAAAAACCTCTTAGATGGGCATCTTAGTGTAACCACTAAGTGTGCACTGGTACGCAGTCATGTTGGAACAGGAAGGGGCCATCCCAAAACTGTTCCCACAAAGTTGGGAGCATGAAATTGTCCAAAATGTCTTGGTATGCTGACGCCTTAAGAGTTCTCTTCACTGGAACTAAGGGGCCAAGACCAACCCCTGAAAAACAACCCCAAACCATAATCCCCCCTCCACCAAATGATTTGGACCAGTGCACAAAGCACAAACAAATAGCTTTGGGATGAATTAGAGCGGAGACTGTGAGCCAGGCCTTCTCGTCCAACATCAGCGCCTGACCTCACAAATGCCCTTCTGGAAGAATGGTCAAACATTCCCATAGACACACTCCTAAACCTTGAGGACAGCCTTCCCAGAAGAGTTGAGGCTGTTATAGCTGCAAAGGGTGGGCCAACTCAATATTGAACCCTACGGACTAAGACTGGGATGTCATTAAAATTCATGTGTGTGTGTAAAGGCAGGCGTCCCAATACTTTTGGTAATATAGTGAAGGTACCTACTACTCCCAGAGAAAAAAAAAAATCCAATACATACAGAGGGAAGGGGGATGGAGTGGGAGGGGGAGGATCAGTGGAACTTTCCTTCTCAGGTGGAGTTCTGCTTTAACTTTAGTTCATAGCCGACATAGTGATCACATGACCAAGAACCACTCTGATGGGTCCTCAACCATTCGTGAGAAGCTGAGCTGAGTTTGAGAGCCAGCAACTGTGCAAAGTGTTGACTGCTAGCTCCCAAAGGAAGGGGTCATGGTTATGCAATAGAGTCTGTTTGTCAGCCTACCTGTTTCCATGTGTTCATCTCCAAAGACCAGCTGTCTCTCACCTGACTGCTTTTATTAACTCTCCTCTAGCATGGCTCTACCCCAGCTCCTATCAGAGAACTCTATATTAACCTCTGCACTGCAGGTCAGCCCTGCTGATCAACCTTTGTGTGTTTGGCTTCCTGTTCCTGCCTGCCGTGTGCTCTACATTTATCTCTGTTACCGACCTTGGCGTGTTCTATACTATTCCTGTCTGCTCGTGACCCTGACCTTTTGGCGTGTCCCTGACTTTTCTTGTTTGCCTGTGACCCTGAACCTTGGCGTGTACCCTGTTGTCCTTGTCTGCTTGTGGCCCTGACCTTGGCTTATTCCTGTACTATCCTTATCCTTCTGTTGCCTACTGTCGGTGTGAGCTGGTGGACCCTGGGGGCCGCGACCTGGAGCCAGTTGCAGCCCAGTCCATCCTCACCTCTAGAGGCTCTGGTGAACACCTGCTGGCTCTTAGACTCCACGCCCCAGGGAATCCTACGCTCTAACCCCGGTGGGATCCGTGTTGGTGTTCCAGCGACCCTGCTTTCCTTATACCCGAACTCCCATCCGCAGCAGTCATCCGTAGGGTCCACTGCCTTGCGGTGCACTCCTGATCCCAACGGTGTGCATCTGTCACCTAGCCTCAAGGTGACCTGACAGAAGGAGGTTTATTAATGTATCCCCAGTATGAGGCGTGATGCTGAGGATTGTTAATATGCAGATTAAAGGTTAGGTAAGGGTTAATCGGCAACAGACCTGAAACAAACATGCAGCCAGTGAATCTAAATTCTCATTATGCATGCTTGGGAAGGCCGGCACCAGGATCATCAGGAACCTGCAACTTCAAAACAAGTCTTCTGCTCAGATATTTCTACATTGAACCATTTTCATTTGTCATTGCCCCTGAGGAAGCGTACAGTTGAATAGCATGACCAACCATGCGCACTTGGGCCAATCTGGGTCAATGATAATCAACATGCTACTATGTTTATGGATTATGGGAGGAAAGCAGCTCATCCAGGGGATGACATACCAACTCTATAATATGCAAGAACAACTTACCACTGCCTCTGGGGAGACACACTCCGGACAGAGCCTCCAGTACAGAACTTTTCCCAGAACTCTGATCACCAATGACTGCGATCGCTGGTAAAGCCAGATCCTTCTCCACCCCCAGCGCCCTCAGCGAGTCAATGAGATCAATACAGGGGCGGATCTGATTTTCATACTGTTGATTCAGAACATTTTCTGGTAATCCCTTAATATAAGAATAAAAAGAGGTTGGACAATCTGTGATGTTTTTTTACATTCATTTATTATTTATTCATTTAATGAAGATTTCTTTTCAGACCCCCCTGCACATCACTTTGTGCCTTCAAAAGATCTCAGGGCTATTTCACAAAGGTGGCAAAGTGGAGGTAAAAACAGATGGTTGATCTGCGTTTTTTACCGTATTTCAACCATCTACCTAAATTCTGACATTGCAGCTAGACAGTGTAGTACACATGCTACCGAAAGTTTCCCTCAGCTTGCAGAGCTTGACAGGTGGTCCTGGCCACTGGGGTCAATGGGACCACACTACAGCTGTGAGGCAGCCCCTTGGTTTGAGGCTGCAACACAGCATTTCAATATAAAACCCACCTTAGATCACTTTTCAGAGGACAGTAAAGACTGTCGCCCATGTGAAAGGGCCCTTACAGTCTAAAGTCCTTCCCACGATTATTCGCAAACATAAAGACACAACATAGTTACACATAGGGCCAATCTAATGTCTCCATCTCAGTTATACACATAGGACCAATCTAATGTGCTTGTACCAGTTATGCCCATAGGACCAATCTAATGTCCCTATCCTAGTTATACCCTGTAACAGAACCTCCCACACCCCGCTTGAGTGCTTCCGTCATACACCACTTCCTCCAGTCTGAATATAGGTATTAGATATTATTGCCGCATATTACAACCACGAACAAGGCAGGACTCGTTTGGCTGCAAGCTGGAACATGAACTGTTTATTCAAACACAGTTACACGCTCAGAGAACAACGCCCCCTCCCTTTGCATTTGGGGCGGGGTAGACTGTCCAATCAGCAGGGAGAGCTACTGGAGGAAATCCCCCCCTCCCCTCTCCACCCTGCCCCCCAGTCCACAGGCCATGAACACAAATACAAACATCCATCCCATAATACACTTCTCCTAAGGCAGACAGACGCAACAGAACAATGGGACACAGCCACACCCCAAACGATCCCAGCAAAGAGTTTACAACACACAATATATACAACATTCCAGTGTGGCTGTACAGTGAGTCTGACTAGCACAGATCAGACTGGGGTTCTAGGTCACCCTGTGCCACTAATGGACACAGGATGATCTACACATAGGAGGGGCCGGGGGAGCTGGACCAAGTGCATCCAGTGCACCCCAAGGCAAGCTGGGCTCCACAAGCCCCCCGCCCAAAGTGACTCCCGTCACATACCCATATTGTAGAACCAATCCAATGTTGTTACCCCAGTTAACACACATAGCGTAGAACTAATGTCCTTATTCCACTTATTCCAGGTATATACACATAGGACCAATCTAATGTACTTATCCACTTATACCCATAGGACCAATCTAATGTCCTTATCCCACTTATTCCAGGTATACACATAGGACCAATCTAATGTACTTATCCAGTTATACCCATAGGACCAATCTAATGTCCTTATTCTATTTATTCCAGGTATACACATAGGACCAATCTAATGTCCTTATCCAGTTACACCCATAGGACCAATCTAATGTCCTTATCCCACTTATTCCAGGTATACACATAGGACCAATCTAATGTCCTTATCCAGTTATACCCACAGGACCAATCTAATGTCCCTATCCTAGGTTTACCTCTATCGTGGAACCAATCCATTGTCGTTATCCCAATCTAAGGTCCTTACACACACACTTCCTACCCTCTGCATCCTCACACTTGGCTCCTGAATGGCAAGTACCCAAATTCCTGTTGAAATCAGCCTCCTGTTATCCTCTGCACAGCAGCACTGTAGAGAACTTCACTGTGGGAGTGTCCTGAGAGGACGGCAGAGTGATGATTTTACTAGTGTGCTGTGCTGAGGATGGTTTACTGTCCAATCGCATGCTGGAGCAATTGTTAAATATGGCCATTCTGTTTATATAATCAGGATTTGATAAATATTGATAGCAATCAGTAGAAATCACTACTTACAATGGCATCCTCAGTCTCCTCCAAGCCGTTGGATAGTTCTGAAAAATCATATAAAAAGAAGCATTTTAATAGGAACAAATGTGTGTTTTCAGTAAGGCTCTATTGACAGCTATGTAGATGCATTTTTGCACGTCTTTGCACATCGCATTTAAGGCAGCCCATTCATTTGAATAGTCAACCTTATGTGTGAAAATCACGCAAAAGAAGTGCAGTACCAAAATGCACAGTTCATTGATACCAATGCGTTTTGGCTCACGATTTCGCTCATATGTTAATTGATGACATTGCCTCCTGCCTGCAAAAGAGACGTGTTTTTTTAGTGCATTTCATGAACATTGCGCGATTTTGCGCTCTTTCCTACAAAGCACAAATGTGAACCTAGTCTAAAGCTCATATTTGTTATTATTTTATCAATAAACACTTTTGTAGATATATACAACTCATTTTTAAGCACCCCATAGATGATTTATTTATTTTTTTTAATTTTTAATTTTTTTTCTATTGAAATTCTAACGTGAACCCGTCAGCCATTTTTACGTTTTTAGTTGGGCCCACACAGGCGATTTTAACAAGCGTGGTTGCTCTACTAAAATGATTGCCTCTGTTGATTTGGTAGTAATCACTAAACATACAAGGTTGCATGTAGTACTGATTGACTGAACCAATATG
The DNA here is from genome assembly GCF_042186555.1 of Aquarana catesbeiana. Classification (NCBI taxonomy): domain Eukaryota; kingdom Metazoa; phylum Chordata; class Amphibia; order Anura; family Ranidae; genus Aquarana; species Aquarana catesbeiana. The sequence goes on along the minus strand of NC_133325.1, from coordinate 765,259,890 downwards.
AAGCATTGTACTGCCATTAGTGATTATTGCTAGGCACTTGCAACAATCCATCGCTCCCTATGTGAAGCAATCTTTAGCGATTTATCACAAAGTATGTCATATGCGATCATTTTCTAGCAAATAAGCCCCCATGTGCACCATGTCTTAAAGGATACGTGTAATTTAACCTGTTCCCGCCAGCCATTAATATACACTATATTACCAAAAGTATTGGGGTGTGTGTGTGTGTGTGTGTGTGTGTGTGTGTATATATACATACATACATACATATATATATATATATATATATATATATATATATATATCATACACACACTTTAATGGCATCCCAGTCTAAAGCCTCGCACGCACGATCGGATTTTCGGCAGGGAATTGTGTGATTACAGACTGTTGGCCTAAAATCCCACCCTTAGTACGCTCCATCAGACAATCGTTGTCCAGCTTTCCGCCAACAAATGTTGGATGGCAGGCTAGTAAATTTTCGGGGAGCAACGGTCTGTTGTCAGATTTTCATATCGTCTGTACACAAGTCCGTCACACAAAAGTCCAAAGTAAAAACACGCATGCTCGAAATCAATGCTCACCCAACACGACATTAGCAGAAGGTGCCCAAAGGGTGGCGCTCAAGAGCTGAAATTCCACGTAGTACGTCACTACGTTCGTGTTCGCTGGCCGACAATTGTGTACCGTTTGTACGCAAGACAAGTTCACGGCACACGCCCCTCGGACAAAAGTCTGACGCTTTGTTGGCCAACAATCCGATCGGGTTTACGAGGCTTTAGTCCGTAGGGTTCAATATTGAGTTGGCCCACCCTTTGCAGCTATAACAGCCACAACTCTTCTGGGAAGGCCATCCACAAGGTTTAGGAGTGTGTCTATGGGAATGTTTGACCATTCTTCCAGAAGGGCATTTGTGAGGTCAGGCACTGATGTTGGACGAGAAGGCCTGGCTCACAGTCTCTGCTCTAATTCATCCCAAAGGTGTTCTATCAGGTTGAGGTCAGAACTCTGTGCCGGCCAGTCAAGTTCCTCCACCCCAAACTCACTCATTCATGTCTTTATGGACCTTGCTTTGTGCACTGGTCCAAATCATTTAGTGGAAGAGGATTAAGGTGTGGGGTTGTTTTTCAGGGGTTGAGCTTAGCCTCTGAGTTCCAGTGAGGGGAACTTTTAAGGCGTCAACATACTAATACATTTTGGACAATTTCATGCTCCCAACTTTGTGGGAACAGTTTGGGGATGGCCCCTTCCTGTTCCAAAATGACTGCCTACCAGTGCACAAAGCAAGGTCCATAAAGACATGGATGAGCTAGTTTGGGGGGGTGGAGGAACTTGACTGGCCTACACAGAGTCCTGACATCAACCCAATAGAACACCTTTGGGATGAATTAGAGTGGAGACTGCAAGCCAGGCCTTCTTGTCCAACATCAGTGCCTGACCTCACATATGTGCTTCTGGAAGAATGTTCAAACATTCCCATAGACACCCTCCTAAACCTTGTTGACAGCCTTTCCAGAAGAGGTAAAGCTGTAATAGCTGCAAAGGGTGGGCCAACCTAATATTGAACCCTACAGACTAAGACTGGGATGTCAATAAAGTCCATGTGCGTGTAAAGGCAGGTGTCCCAATACTTTTGGTAACATAGTGTATATGCAGTGGCAGGATGGTTGAGCCTTAACAACTAGCCAGTTGTCAGGGGTAGGAGTAATGCCCCATCCTGAGCGTTAATAGAAGGAATAGTGTTCCATTTTTGGTGTCAGTGGGAGGCATCGTTAGTGTCTGTGAAAGGAATAGTGCCCCATTATTGGTGTCAGTTTGAGGGAAAATGTCCCATAATTGAAGTCAGTGGGAGGAATAGTTTCCCATTCTGGGTGTCAATGGAAGGAATTGTGTCCCATTGTTGGTGTCAGTTTGAGGAATAGTGCCCCATCTTGGGTGTCAGTGAGTGGAAAAGCGTTCCATTGTTTATAGCATTGGGATGAATAGTGCCCCATCATTGGTGTCAGTTTGAGGAATAGTGCCCCATCTTTGGTGTCAGTTTGAGGAATAGTGCCCCATCTTTGGTGTCAGTTTGAGGAATAGTGCCCCATCTTTGGTGTCAGTTTGAGGAATAGTGCCCCATCATTGGTGTCAGTTTGAGGAATAGTGCCCCATCATTGGTGTCAGTGGAAGGAATAGTGCCCCATCTTTGGTGTCAGTGGAAGGAATAGTGCCCCATCTTTGGTGTCAGTGGAAGGAATAGTGTCCCATCTTTGGTGTCAGTTTGAGGAATAGTGACCCATTGGTAGTGTGTCAGTAGGTGAAATAGTGTCTCATGTGAGAGTGAGGAGTAGTGCCCCAAGGTCCAGATAAAGACAGGCCAGGTGCCACTTCCTGCCAGCAGGCCATAGGTTGGAGATGACTGTTGTACATGAACAAATTCATACAAGGAAAGCTCTTGTATTTTACCTGCACTGTTTAGAGGTTCCACTTCGACCAGCATGATCAGATCTATGGTCTCTTCCCTCTGGTCAATCACGGTTCTTCAGTATTTAGCCAAAGCAACAATGATATTTAGCTTAAGCTTCCGAGCTTTGTGTCTGCTGGCTCAAAGGTGTGCAGAATAAAGGAGGCTGCTGACTGGCTGAAGTTCTAAAGGTACATAAAAATGATCTGTCAGAAGCTTGAGGAAACAAACACCAAAAGAGGGCATAAATGACAAAAAAAAAAAAAAAGGAGGACCTCTCACCTATACCAAATGAGTATTTAAAAAAATGATTAAGCACGTCTCCTGCTTTTTCTTTTTTTTTTTTTTTTTTTTTGGAAAAAGTGGGTAAGGGTGGTTGGGGCAGGTCACTTGCTGCCCCACAGTGGTCACTCAGACAGGAAGTGAGGAAAATATGCCCGTGGGGACACAGAAGTGATAACATGACATTATACTCACATTTAGCCCACTAATACATTTTAAGTAGAACTGAAGGCAAAACATTGCTAGACCATATGGGTACTACTTTAAGATATGAAAAGGATATTTACCAGCACCATGGATGCCCTACTAAATATGAGAGGGTTTGGGGAGGTTGGCGTGATGCACCAGGATTGGCCCCAGTGGACCTGATTATAGAAAGGATATTGGGGTAGAATGCTGTTGGTTACTCAATGCTGGTTATTGCTATCTGACTTTGGAGTGTGCAATATTAATGCTCTATTGGTACTGTCATTTTTGTTTTAAGCCACTAGGTGGGGCTGTATGTTCTCTTTAGTGTGCTCTATGCAGTTGGAAGCTGTAATTGACTATATATACATACATATACACACACACACACATATATACACACACATACATACACTGACATGACCAAAGGAGAAAGGGAGCAGGCACCCTCTGGTGGTGGGTGGGTGGCTGACCACAGACAGGGAAGAGAGAGGTGGTGCTGGGAGAAGGGGAGCAGGCGCCCTCTGGTGGTGGGAGGGTGGCTGACCACAAAGAGGGAAGAGAGAGGTGGTGCTGGGAGAAGGGGAGCAGGCGCCCTCTGGTGGTGGGAGGGTGGCTGACCACAGAGAGGGAAGAGAGAGGTGGTGCTGGGAGAAGGGGAGCAGACGCCCTCTGGTGGTGGGAGGGTACAGTGCACTAGACTCACACAAGGATCCAGATCCCTCGCACGCAGAGCCCAGAGCAGTCCCCCCCACCACTCCCCCGCCAACCTGACAAGAGGCGGAGCCCAGGCGGCTATGCAAGAGGCCTACAGTTGCCACCTCATCCCTTTAAACCCAAACACATATGCATTACACAGGTTCTGAGGCCAATTTAATGCAGGTAAGGAAGCGAGTTTAATTACCATCTTACTTAGCCACAAAACCAGTATAATATGTGTTCGGTTTTAAGGGGATGAGGTGGCCACCCTAGAGTGGCCGCCAACACAGATTGGACCTCAATCTCTTGCTGTCCACCCCTGCAGCAGGGCCTGGCCTCCAACGGGGCCATGGATCGACACCCATCCACGGCCCAGGGGTTAGGGACCTCTTCAGTAACTCATTATAAAGTGTGAACTGGAGTTTAGCTTCAATTTATTAGTGTATCTAAATCTGCTTATGTATTTAACACTCGCCTCCCCCCAGACTGACAATGCTGCTGTCTGCTGTGCCTCCTGTTCTCATTCATCCAGTTTTTTTTCTCACTAATACAGAAGGTGTGCTGCTGGCCAGATCACCAGGTAAAAACATGGGGGGAAAAAAAGCCTAAAAAAAAGAAAAATAATGTAGCTATATCACATCTACTCAGGGGCGGACTGATAACTCATGGGGCCCTCGGGCAATCAGAGATTATGGGGCCACATAGTATACACACAGTATACACATATATGTACACACAGTATACACAGACATGTTTCTATTGGCTGTCTCTGGTCCATACTGTGTATTGGCTGTCCCTGGTCCATACTGTCCCTGGTTTTACTGAGGCTGGCAACCCTGATGGGGCGCCCTAGTGGCCCAGGGCCCTCGGGCACTGCCCGAGTGGCTCAATGGTCAGTCCGCCCCTGCAATCTACAATCTACTGATTGGTAAGCTGCAATATAATATATTTTTGGTTTTGGGTATAATACTGTAATAAGTTTAGTTCATCTTTTTTTTCCCGCACAGTACGTACATTGAATGAGAAGTGTCCCACGTGCTGGTAGCTGCTCTCTTTGCTTAAATCTTCAACCCTTACCCCCATTACCCACGCATTGGGAATCTTCCAGTGCTGCGGGGGTTAATGCTATCGGCAAGACTTGTCAAGAGTACCTGGTATCCCCACCCTTTTCACCCCCTACTCTATTCGTAGAAGTTTCCTTTAATGAAAAGCACCTAATGAATGGAGAAGGTGTGAATGAGCCCTAGTAGTGAGTATTGCATTCCCTATGCAGTAATAAAATACAGATGTTACACATGTGACAGGGTCTCTTTAGGCCCTAGCTAACACACACACACAGCTCATATAATAACGCTGGTCCTTTATATTTGATTACATTCAGACTGAACGATGATGTCATCACAGATCCAGCAGCACAAGGAAGTACATTAGCACAGACCATTCATCTGGCTGTGGGATCAATGCTGCTGATGTACATGACTTGATAACCTGATGACTTGAAGATTCAGTAAAGTGTTTGCATTTGGAGAATGTGTCCCCTTGTTGTTTTTTAACGGATATTGGTGGAAGACAGGGAGCACACCTTGACATTGCTCCAGCTTAAACCAGAGAAGAGAAGAGAAGGCAGTAACCCACCCGAAGTTTATATATTATAATATCTTATATAATATTATATATATATATATATATATATATATATATATATATACACACACACACACACACACACACACAGGGCTCAAAATTTCAAGTCCTGAGCCACTAGCCAGGCCTTAAGAGTTACTCGCCACTAGTTGCCCCACCCAAACCCTCCCCTGCCCCACCCCTAAGCTCGCCCCTAAACACGCCCTTGTAAATTGTCTCATGAAATTACACTGTAAATGTTTTAAGCAGAATTAAGTTCCAAAAATAAGTATTAACAGCAACTTTAACAATATTAACATAAAGCATATCAGTACCCATCTGTACAGCCTCACTGTGCCCATCAATGCAGCCTCACGGTGCCCATCAATGCAGCCTCACGGTGCCCATCAAATGCAGCTTTATGGTGCCCATGAATGCAGCCTCACTATGTCCATCAGTGCAGCCTCACTGTGCCCATCAATGCAGCCTCACTGTGCCCATCAATGCAGCCTCACTGTGCCCATCAAAAGGAGCTTTATGGTGCCCATAAATGCAGCCTCACTGTGCCCATCAATGCAGCCTCACTGTGCCCTTCATTGCAGCCTCACTGTGCCCATCAAAAGGAGCTTTATGGTGCCCATAAATGCAGCCTCACTGTGCCCATCAATGCAGCCTCACTGTGCCCATTAATGCAGCCTCACTGTGCCCATCAATTCAGCCTCACTGTACCCATCAATGTAGCCTCACTATGCCCATCAAATGCAGCTTTACGGTGCCCATGAATGCAGGCTCACTATGCCCATTACTGCACTCTCACTGTGCCCATCATTGCAGCCTCACTGCCCGTGAATACAGCCTCACTGTGCCCATGAACGCAGCCTCACTGTGCCCATGAACGCAGCCTCACTGTGCCCCTGAACGCAGCCTCGCTGTGCCCCTGAACGCAGCCTCGCTGTGCCCGTGAAGGCAGCCTCACTGTGCCCGTGAAGGCAGCCCCCACTGTACCCGTACAACGCAGCCTCACTGCCCGTGAATGCAGCCTCACTGCCCGTGAATGCAGCCTCACTCACTGTGCCCATGAACGCAGCCTCACTGTACCCGTAAAACGCAGCCTTACTGCCTGTGAAAGCAGCCTCACTGTGTCCCATCAAATGCAGCTTTACTGTGCCCCATCATCAATACAGACTGACCTGGATGATGGATCATACACATGTCCCGCTGAGTGTCATGGAGCTGGGTCTGTGTTCGGCAGCGCAGTGTAACAAGGTCTCGCCCCCCAGACCTGCTCGTTTCATAGGCGGAAAACTGATTCAATCTACTATAAAACAAGCAGGTCTAGGGGGCGGGACCTTGTTACACCGTGCCGCCGAACACAGACCCAGCTCTGTGACACACAAGAGGAGGAGGAGGAAAGAGAGAGGGAGGGGAGCGCTGCAGCCTCAGCTCAGAGCGGCACCAGGGCAGTCCAGTCCTGCCACTCTGCTGTGTCCTCCGGCTGACAGTTTCCTGGCTGATCGCTTAAGCCAGGAAACGGTCAACCTGGTCCATCCCTGCTCCTCGCTCGCCCTGCACTACATTCCACTCACCAAATGCGAGCAGGCGAGTGGAATTTTTGAGGGCTGTATATTTATACACACACACACACACACACACACACAAGCCCAAATATATATGAAATACAAGTGTATACAGTATATATATTTATTTATTTTTCTATTGAGGACAAATTCAGGACTCGGAGATAAGTACGGTATATATCAGACTTCTGAAATAATCAAATGTTGAGTATAGCCTCACATATTATTCAATAGTATACAGTAAGGAAGTACCATCATCCAAATTGTCATACAGAAATAGAGAGGGTGGAGATGTAAGGGAAGTTGCCGAGGCTGACCAATATACATAAACACCCAGGGGATTTAAATGGACTATCTTGGTACTGATACAATAACTAAATTGATTTAGTAAAATGCAAATTTTTTTTTTAACAATATACAAATAATGTTAAAAAAGAAGTATACATATGACAAGATATACACCACACATAACTAGCTCATAACAGGTTCACCCGTAAAGTTTCTGTTAAGGTGGGGTATAGGAAATTCCTCTACCGGTTTTGCGGTCAAACCGCTTCTTCAGGAGGATAAAGGGTCTATAAAGAAAATAATGTATTAAAAAAAGGAATTGCATTCTATACAATACTTACAAGACATACTATATGTTACAATCAACATTAATACAAAAGAGGTTGCTCACCCAGATGGACCAAAAATGGCTAGCAACAGGATCCCACAAATCCCCCCCCCCCCCGGTGGACAAGGGGGATTGTAAGTGACCATCTCTAATTAAAGTAATAATGATAAAAGGCAATATAGATAGTAGGTGTATGGGTACTAACAAATTAGTGGTGGGGTATGGTGGTACGGAAACCGAGATGGTGTCCAAGTGTGTAGAAAAAGGACAGGGGAGAAAGGAGAAGGGAGGAGGGGAGAAAGGAAGGGGGAAAAAGGGAAAGAGAGGGAGGGGGAAAGGACAAGGAAGGAGAAGGGGATGGAGAGAGGGAAAGGGAGGGGGAGGAAGGAGGGAAAAAGGGAAAGATGAGGGAAGAAAGGAAGGGGTGGTGCAGTAGAGAAGACTGATGGGGACCAGGGAGGCGGCCCCACCTCCCTGGTCCCCATCAGTCTTCTCTACTGCACCACCCCTTCCTTTCTTCCCTCATCTTTCCCTTTTTCCCTCCCTTTCCCTCTCTGCATTCCCTTCCCCTTCCTTGTCCTTTCCCCCTCCCTCTCTTTCCCTTTTTCCCCCTTCCTTCCCCCCTCCTCCCTTCTCCTTACCCCCTCCCCCCTCCTCCCTCCTTTCTCCCCCTCTCTTTTCCTACACACTTGGACACCATCTCGGTTTCCCTACCACCATACCCCACCACTATTTTTTAGTACCCATACACCTATTATCTATATTGACTTTTATCATTATTACTTTAATTAGAGATGGTCACTTACAATCCCCCTTGTCCGCCAGGGGGGGGGGGGGATTTGTGGGATCCTGTTGCTAGCCGTTTTTGGTCCATCTGGGTGAGCAACCTCTTTTGTATTAATGTTGATTGTAACATATAGTATGCCTTGTAAGTATTGTATAGCATGCAATTCCTTTTTTTAATACATTATTTTCTCTATAGACCCTTTATCCTCCTGAAGAATCGTTTGACCGCGAAAACGGCAGAGGAATTTCCTATACCCCACCTTAACAGAAACTTTACGGGTGAACCTGTTATGAGCTAGTTATGTGTGGTGTATATCTTGTCATATATATATACTTCTTTAACATTGTTTGTATATTGTTAAAAAAAAATATGCATTTTACTAAATCAATTTAGTTATTGTATCAGTACAGAGATAGTCCATTTAAATCCCCTGGGTGTTTATGTATATTGGTCAGCCTCGGCAACTTCCCTTACATCTCCACCCTCTCTATTTCTATATGTCAATTTGGATGATGGTATTTCCTTACTGTATACTCTATTTCTATAAGACTTCTGAAATAGTCTATTAAATAAACATTTTCTGGAGTGCAGAACACATTAAGTTCATGCTTCTGAAATCAGATGAGTACCAGATGAATTCTGATTGGTTGCTGTATTTAGGACTGATGAAGAATAAGGAACTCTTTTAGAATGAGGCCGGTCATGTCTGGGAGCCCTTATCTCAGTATCCCTTGTAATTATATCCCTTCTAATCTCCGGCTGTATATAATAAGAGATAGATGTGTACTCACCACCTGTGCAGGGCTCCAGGATCAGGATGGGAAGAGCTCGCCCCCTCCTCCGCTTTTATTACAGTGATGTCATGTGGCTCCTCCCCCATCCGATTTCTATTCTGGAGAATAGAAAGTGAAACACAGTTTTCCTCTCTCACTTCTGCTGAATGGAAACCGAGTCATGGTTACTTTTCACTGATCCCTGCAACCCTTTTCACTGAATCTGTGTAACCCCTTCACTGCCAGATCTGGAAGTTCAATGTAACCCCTTTATTATCCAAAGTGTCTGATGAATCTGTGTAACCTCTTCACTTCTATACAACTGGGGGTCCCATGTAACCCCTTTATTACCACATCCGAAGGTCCTATGTAACCCCTTCACTGCCACATCTGAAAGTTCAATGTAACCCCTTCACTGTCACATCTGAATGTCCCATGTAACCTCTGCACTGTCACATCTGGAAGTTCAATGTAATTCCTTCACTGTCACATCTGAATGTCCCATGTAACCTCTTCACTGTCACATCTGAATGTCCCATGTAACCCCTTCACTGTCACATCTGAATGTCCCATGTAACCTCTTCACTGTCACACATCTGAAAGTTCAATGTAACCCCTTCACTGTCACATCTGGAAGTTCAATGTAATTCCTTCACTGTCACATCTGAATGTCCCATGTAACCCCTTCACTGTCACATCTGGAAGTTCAATGTAATTCCTTCACTGCCACATCTGAATGTCCCATGTAACCCCTTCACTACCACACATCTGGAGGTCTCATGTAACCCCTTTATTGCCAAAATGGCTGAACCCATTTAACACGCCACTGCCACACATCTGGAAGTCACACTGAGCCCTTTCACCACCACACATCTGTAGGTATCATGCAACTCCTTCATTACCAAACATCTAGAGGTCCAATGTAACCCCTTCATTGCCAAAAATGCCTGATGAATCTGTCTAACCCCGTCACTACCACACATCTGGAGGACCCACGTAACCCTTTCACTTCCACACATCTGGAGGTCCCACGTAACCCTTTCACTTCCACACATCTGGAGGTCCCACGTAACCCTTTCACTTCCACACATCTGGAGGTCCCACGTAACCCTTTCACTTCCACACATCTGGAGGTCCCACGTAACCCCTTCACTGCCAAAAATGCCTGATGAATCTGTTTAACCCCGTCACTACCACACATCTGGAGGTCCCAGGTAACCCCTTCACTTCCACACATCTGGAGGTCCCACGTAACCCCTTCACTTCCACACATCTGGAGGTCCCACGTAACCCCTTCACTGCCAAAAATGCCTGATGAATCTGTTTAACCCCGTCACTACCACACATCTGGAGGTCCCACGTAACCCCTTCACTTCCACACATCTGGAGGTCCCACGTAACCCCTTCAATGCCAAAAATTCCTGATGAATCTGTTTAACCCCGTCACTACCACACATCTGGAGGTCCCACGTAACCCCTTCACTTCCACACATCTGGAGGTCCCACGTAACCCTTTCACTTCCACACATCTGGAGGTCCCACGTAACCCTTTCACTTCCACACATCTGGAGGTCCCACGTAACCCTTTCACTTCCACACATCTGGAGGTCCCACGTTACCCTTTCACTTCCACACATCTGGAGGTCCCACGTAACCCTTTCACTTCCACACATCTGGAGGTCCCACGGAACCCCTTCACTGCCAAAAATGCCTGATGAATCTGTTTAACCCCGTCACTACCACACATCTGGAGGTCCCACGTAACCCCTTCACTTCCACACATCTGGAGGTCCCACGTAACCCCTTCACTTCCACACATCTGGAGGTCCCACGTAACCCCTTCACTGCCAAAAATGCCTGATGAATCTGTTTAACCCCGTCACTACCACACATCTGGAGGTCCCACGTAACCCCTTCACTTCCACACATCTGGAGGTCCCACGTAACCCCTTCAATGCCAAAAATTCCTGATGAATCTGTTTAACCCCGTCACTACCACACATCTGGAGGTCCCACGTAACCCCTTCACTTCCACACATCTGGAGGTCCCACGTAACCCTTTCACTTCCACACATCTGGAGGTCCCACGTAACCCCTTCACTGCCAAAAATGCCTGATGAATCTGTTTAACCCCGTCACTACCACACATCTGGAGGTCTCATGTAACCCCTTTATTGCCAAAATGGCTGAACCCATTTAACACGCCACTGCCACACATCTGGAAGTCACACTGAGCCCTTTCGCCACCACACATCTGTAGGTATCATGCAACTCCTTCATTACCAAACATCTAGAGGTCCAATGTAACCCCTTCATTGCCAAAAATGCCTGATGAATCTGTCTAACCCCGTCACTACCACACATCTGGAGGTCCCACGTAACCCTTTCACTTCCACACATCTGGAGGTCCCACATAACCCTTTCACTTCCACACATCTGGAGGTCCCACGTAACCCTTTCACTTCCACACATCTGGAGGTCCCATGTATCCCCTTCACTTCCACACATCTGGAGGTCCCACGTAACCCCTTCACTGCCAAAAATGCCTGATGAATCTGTTTAACCCCGTCACTACCACACATCTGGAGGTCCCACGTAACCCCTTCACTTCCACACATCTGGAGGTCCCACGTAACCCCTTCACTTCCACACATCTGGAGGTCCCACGTAACCCTTTCACTTCCACACATCTGGAGGTCCCACGTAACCCCTTCACTTCCACACATCTGGTGGTCCTATGTATCCCCATAAGGTCTCATGCACACTGGATGCTTTGGCCAACTCTCCTAGATATCTTACCTCCTGCTAGCAAAATTTTGGCAGCAAAAATTCTTGACACTTGTAAACACGTGTAACGCATTTAGGCGCATCAAGCGCTTGGGCGTTGATTTCAGTGAAGATTGCTCCCATCATTGGTGTCAGTGCCTTGTATCAGACGCAATGCTCTGCGTCCTGACTCCAGAGTCCACCGTATTAGAACCTATGGCTCTAATCAGGTTCTTAAAAAAAAAAAAAGCTGGCCGCTCAAATTCATATGCCCGGTGACCCGAAAGGGGGTGGACACATAAATAGGCGGCGGCCACGGACAGATTCATGCCAAGCATGAATCTATCCACTGCATATAAGGGGTGTCGAGGATAGGGGGATGCAGCGCCCTGGCGCCCCTAATGGACGGGCCGCCCCGCAACAGCGAGCCATCTGACAACTACGGTCTCCTTCTGCTGTTTGCATAGCTTTCAATTCTGGCCATCAAATAGTTTCCCGACGAAAAATGCCTCCCACAATGTCCGCATGCGCTATGGTGACGTCTCAGAATTGGCGTTTTTCTAGGGGGGGGGGCATCATTTTAACCACTTCAGCCCCAGAAGAATTTACCCCCTTCCTGACCAGAGCACTTTTTGCGATTCGGCACTCCGACGCTTTAACTGACAATTGCGCGGGCGTGCGATGTGGCTCCCAAACAAAATCGACGTCTTTTTTTTCCCCACAAATAGAGCTTTCTTTTAGTGGTATTTGATCGCCTCTGCGATTTTTATTTTTTGCGCTATAAACAAAAATAGAATGACAATTTTGAAAAAAAAACGCATTATTTTTTACTTTTTGCTATAATAAATATCCCCCACAAATATATAAAAAAAAACATTTTTTTTCCTCAGTTTAGGCCGATATGTATTCTTCTACATATTTTTGGTAAAAAAAAAAAAAAAAAATCGCAATAAGCGATTATTGATCGGTTTGTGCAAAAGTTATAGCGTTTACAAAATAGGGGATAGTTTTATGGCATTTTTATTTATTTATTTTTTTTAAATGGCAGCGATCAGCGATTTTTAACGTGACTGCGACATTATGGCGAACACATCGGACATTTTTGACACATTTTTGGGACCATTGTCATTTATACATCAATCAGTGTTATAAAAATGCACTGATTCCTGTGTAAATGACACTGGCAGTGAAGGGGTTAACCACTAGGTGGCAGTGTAGGGGTTAAGTGTGTCCTAGGGGCGTGTTTCTAACTGTGGGGGGGGGGTGGTGGCTACATGTGACACGTCACTGATCTCTGCTCCGATGACAGGGAAGTTACTGTGTATCATGCCCATATAGCCTAGAGAATGTACAGCTTTTTACATTGCAATACATCGATCTTCATACTGTCACTGTATAGTTTTTATCAAGTAAAACAGTAACCTTGCGGACGCCCATGCTTTCAATCCAATACAAAGTGATAAGTGAAGATGACTTATCTTAAACTGTACACACACACATATCTTTCCAGCAAATTGCAATTATAGCTCAGCTCAGCTGTCCCACTTTTCCAAGCAAAGAAATATATTATTATATATAAAAAATGCTCCTCCCGAGTCTTGATGTTAACTGTGGTTCTTCACTGTGTATGCCCCAGTATTTCCTGTCTGTGATGATGATCCCCTAGGCCCAGGGCAGCACTGGCAGGCGGCAGCGTATCACTGACTCTGACTCGGCCACTTGAGTGGGCGGGGCCAGTGCCACGCCGGCCGGATCTACACAACACAAGCAGGCTGGCAGCCAATGACTGGAGCTGAGCAGCCGAGGCGAGCATCGCATTGGATGATCGGGCCGGGGTGAGGGGGCGTCAGATGATAAAATGTCAGACACAGAGAGCAGCCAGCGGACTCAGAAAAAAGTCTGCAGCGTGGCGATGACGATTCCATGGGGGGGGGGGCACTTGACCCCCCTTTCCCCCTCCTGCGGATGCCCCCGTCGGGAAATCAGCTGGAGTGTCGTCCCGTACTGCGCATGCGTGGGCATTTTTCTACAGAGGGCGCTATACCATAGAACACTAGGCTTGTGTGTTTACTAACTTGTTTATCTACAAAGCAATTACCAAGCTATTTTATAATGTGAATGACTAGAGAGAGAGGAGAGGGTGAGAAAGGAAAAAGGAAAGGGAGAAGAAAGATTCAAAATAACATCTATATTATTATTTCAGGTACATATATAGCGCCGTCAGTTTACGAAGCGCTTTACATATATATTATACATTCACATCAGTCCCTACCCTCAAGGAGTTTACAATCTAAGGTCCCTAACTCACATTCATATACAATAACTCTGAACACCAGATGTCTTCCAATGTTTGATAGAGATAGAGATAGAGATAGAGATAGAGATAGAGATAGAGATAGAGATAGAGATAGAGATAGAGATAGAGATAGAGATAGAGATAGAGATAGAGATAGAGATAGAGATAGAGATAGAGATAGAGATAGAGATAGAGATAGAGATAGAGATAGAGATCGAGATCATCTAAATATAAATTGTGCAGCCTTATGGGTGAGACTACCCAAAACAAATCCCCTTTCAATTAGTATGTGTAAAAAGTAACACACACAACATATACAGTAAACAATTTCCCAATAATCCTTCAAAAGCGATTCCTGAAAAAAAAAAAAAAGAACATTCAGTGATTAGTAACGCAGATATCAGGCACTTCTCAGACCTCTTATAACATGGAGGGTGAGGGCGTATCCTTATTGTTGTGGTGTGGTGTGTTGAAGAGGGATTTTTTTCTGGATATATCAGCATTACACTTTTCTTTTTTCACTAATCACTTTTGGAGGATTATTAAGAAATTGTTTACTGTATAAGCTGTGTGTGATTTGTTTTCCACCAGGGGGGGCCCTTCCATTAGGGGCGCCTGGGTGCCGTCCCTGCCTCCATCCCATACCTCCCAACTTTTTAGATGGGAGCGAGGGACACTTATTAGCAAAAGTATGTAGACATAGGACACGCCCCCTGCCACACCCTCTTAAAGGAGAATTATACAAAAAAAAATGATTACTTAAACCCACAAGTGCTTTTTTATTCTTATTATGCCTTTCTATTGGCTTTTGAAATGTACAGAGGCAGCAAATTAGAAATTAGATGAGATTAGCACTGGGAAACACTTTTTTAAAGATAAAAATTGATAAAAGTTGCAGTTTTATATAAAACTGCATAGATCAGTCCAAAATGAGGGACAAATGACGAAGAAAGAGGGACAGAGGGACTTTGTTCCAAATCAGGGACAGTTCCTTGAAATCCGGGACAGCTGGGAGCTATGCTATCCTCACCACCCCCTATATGCTACGCATGAATCTATCCACTGCCAACCCCCTATTCACACGTCCGGCCCCTTTCGGGTCACCAGCCATATAATATAGAGCAGCCAGGGTTTTTTTTTGTTTTTAAGAACCTGATTAGAGCCATGGGCTCTAAAAGGCTTCAAAATAGGGTGGACTCGGGACGCAGAGCGTTGCGTCTGGAGCCCACCCTGGTGTGTTGCAACAGCGAATGATTCTCCTCCCGGCCAATCGGGAAGCAGGTATTATGAAACCTGCTTTCCAATTGGCCAAAACATCAGGTGATTTTATTGGACGCCTAGCGCTGGGAGGAGGAGGAGAGAGGAGACACCGCAGAAGCTTCTCCATGAGAGGACGCCGGAGCAGCTTTCCCCTGAGACCGCCACGCTATCACTGCCCGCATCCAGGGTTGGGGGGGTGGGGGGTGGTAGTGCAGCTACACCGGCGGCCCGGGGGGGGTTTGTTTGCTGCCCACCCCCCCAAAAAAAAAAAAAAAAAAAAAAAACAACACACCAGCCGCCACTGTTTTCCAGATACTAATTGAAAAGTTGAAAGGGGAATTGTTTTGGGTAGTCTCACCCATAACGCTGCACAATTTATGTTTAGATGATATTTCACATATGTATATGCTTTAAATGCATGGGATTTGAAACGGATCCCCATCCGTCTGTTTTTAGCGGAAAGGATCAGATCGAATGTCGGCGAGTGTCATTGGACACACGTCTGTTGACACCCGCTGCTCCATAGAGGAGACTGGAGGGTCAGATTGGGCCTGTCTGAAGAAATGACAGACTGACCCAAAGGGGCCGAACTCTTTTCCACTGTAATCACAACAAAAACATATTTCTCAACACTCAAAGAGATCACAGTGCTCTTTATTTCAACCCTCATTTCTCCCTAGAAGGTGAGTGTCAGACATTACCTTCCTGGACGGGCACACTGGTCCAGGGATGATGTCTGGCAGTATATACACAGATCCCTCCTGCTACTGTCCGTCACGGCTGGGGAGAAAATGCTTCATTCTGTCAGCAAGCAAAACAGTTGATTTGATTTTTCCAGATAGCTTGTCTCCAGCCTAGGCATAAGGCGACACTGGTAGGTTCACATAATGTTAAAAAAGATGCTGCCATTAGGACATCAGCTTGATAGTATGGGAATCTAACATTTTATAATTCATTGGACAAAATGATAGCAGTACATTACTAATCAATAAGAATATCTACAAAGCTGTTTTAAAAGAAAACATGGACAAGAGGATATATTAAAAAATTATTTAATTTTCATAAAATAAACATGATTATAGTATGGTCACCTCTAGAACACATTACAGAGAAAACAGGCACTCAACCAGTCTGGAAAAGTAGAAATCCAGCCCAAACCTTAAAACTAGTCTTAAAGTGGTTCTAAAAAGGCAGAAAGTTTTTTTTACCTTATAGCATTCTCTGCATTAAGGTAGAAAACCTGCGTGCAGCGCCCCCTGCCCAGCCCCCGCTTATACTTACCTGAGCCGGATCTCCATCCAGCGATGTGCAAGAGAGCAGCGTCTCTCTATACTCTCTCCTTTCTCATAGGCTTGGAGACAGCAGCCAGAGCCATCGGTCAATCACAGCCTGTTAACAGAGTGGGGGGGGGGGGGGGCAGGGCTGAACTGTGCTCTGTGGGCACTTGGCGGGGGGCAGGGCTGAACCGTGCTCTGTGGGCACTTGGCGGGGGGTAGCTGAGAGCTGAAGAGCCCAGAAGAGGAGGATTGGGGATGCACGGTGTCAAACAATTGCACAGAGCAGGTAAGGAGAACATGGTTGTTTAAAAAAAAAAAATTGTACCTCTACAATCACCTTAAAAATGTCCCCTGCACCTCCCAACACCTATGCCACATGGCACAATAAAGCTGTTCTCATGTCTCATCATTCTACAGGAGCGGTGAAAGAGCTGGAAAGGTTTTTTCAAAACCTCAACTTAAATTCAGAGAAAAAGTTGATCATACCAACAACCCGTTCATCCCCAAAATATTTTGTAAACCAAACGTTTGGAAACCGCTGCCAGAATGTTTCAGTAACAGAAAGGAACGGGAACAATGCCCTGAAGGCCTGGATGTCCCAGCAGCCCTGGCAGATTCTTCCCACCAGCAGCAACTACAGCAGACTGAAGAGGACATACCCGATTAACATCTGGGAAGGAGACTTAGCTTGATGATCACAGTCACTGTGGATTCTGAGGAGCTTCAAGCCCATTTTGTAACCAAAGCTGTTTTGACTACTTTATCTGGGTAGTACAACGCTTAGGGGAAGGGTCAGCGCGTGTCGTCCTCATCGGTGGTGGCCTTTACTGCAACACCTACTGCTTTGGATCATCATCACTGAACTCTTAGAATTTTGATCCATGACATTATGGACCAGATATATCTACTATTAACATTGTATTTAAATAACACACTATTCACTTGGTGGTTTTGTTTCTTTTAAGCGCTGCATTTTATTGTTATTTTTGTTTGGATTAATCAGGTAACTTTTGTGTCAGCTGCTTATATCAATAATCAATTCATATAATTATTAGTCTTTAACGAGCCCAGATATTGGCTTCCCCTACCCGCCGGGAGAATACCATGGCTCTGCAGGAGGGATTCCCTTGTCAACACTGTCCATGGTTTCAGAAAAAAAAAAGTCGCTCCATGTCTGTATGGCCTGCATTAGTCAACATAGGTGTGAGAAGCAGTGAACTTTTAAGACTAGTTGGGTCTAGGCTGCAATTCTACTTGAAACATAATGTCCGAAACATTGTTTGGTTACTGACTTGAAGAACAGGTCTGTCCACTAGAAATAAATCTTTGAAATAACATTTCGAGTTCAGTGATGTGCTTCTTTTAAGGGGACATACACAAGAGATAAACATGTCCTGTAAGGTGATGTGGGTGATCAGTGCCTCTGGGTTCCAGCTGGTAGAGATCGGTTCTGTGAGAGGCTCATACCCTGACCATACATGCGTCCATCATGAGCTGTGATTGGATACATCTTTGATTTCACTGGTGTCTTTCCTCTTCCACAAGTTTCCAAAGACAATGCCAAAGAAAAGTAAAAACCCCACGTTGCGATTGGCACTAAACTTTTTCCAACAGTCCTCTACATTGTTTATGTCTAAAGTATAAATCTGTTAAAGAGCAAAAGAAAAAAAAAAAAAAAAAAAAAAAAAAGTCATTTCAAATATGCACTTATGATATTGATTTATGAAAGTTTCCTGTATATCATCTGGGGGAAGCAAAACAAATAGTGCTTCATAGGAAATCAATGTGCTAGTTAAAGGGTTAGATCACCACTTCAGGAAAAATTAAAAAGGTGAACACCGTACCACCCTCCCCCACCTTCATTCCAAGCTCCGCTATACTTACCTCTGTGAGTGATGACCTGTCAGTGCCCAAACAGCCAATGCAGCGACTCAATTTTCAAGGCAGCCAATCTGAATCATTCTAATCGGTCACAGAAGCCATACAGAAAGTAGGGGAAGAATGGGGAATTTCAAAATCCAGGACCGCTACACCAGATGCATGGGCACAGTCAGCTCATCACCCACAGGGGTAATTAGAGGGGGGACCGGCGGGTGTATGGTGTTAAGTCACCTTTTTATCCCGCGCTGACATTACTGACATTCCTCTCCTACTTGTAAAATCAGCATTTTTTTTTGCTGGAAAACTACTCCTGATTATATATATAATTTATTTTTTTTAAAGGGGAAGTAAACCCTATTGGGTTTAACTTCCTCTTTCATTTACTGCAAACCCTGCAAAGTAAAAGCATAATGGGCTAGTATGTATCGCACACTAGCCCATTATGTGACACTTACCTGCAAAGGAAGCCTGCGCTGTCCCCGCTGCAGGAAGCGTGCATCTTCAACCCTCTTCCTTCCGGGGCCATGGACTCTGGACTCTGTGACTGGCCGGAATCACGGGAGCCGACGGTCACTGTACGAGCATTATAGAATTGGCACGATCGTGCCCTTTCTTCAGTGTGCATGTGCCGATGACGTCGGCGCAAGCGTATATGGTAAATATCTCCTAAACCATGCAGGTTTAGAAGATATTTCCAGTACCCACAGGTAAGCTTTATTATAGGTTTACCTGTAGGGAAAAGTGGTCCGTTAAGGGTTTACAACCACTTTAAGCAGAGGCTCTAGAGAATAAAATGGTGAGTGTTTTTTTTATGTCTCATGATATTTGCAAAGTTGGTTTTTTGAATGATATTTTTTTGGAAAAAATACGCTATAAGGAATTTTAATGCGGAAAAATACAATATAATACCCAACTGTTTGGCAAAATATAACATATGATGTTACGTTAGATGCCAAACATGTCACACTTTAAAATTGTGTATGGATGTATGCATAGAACGGCACCGAACTATGGTACCTAAAAATCTCCAAAGGGAATGCTTTAAAAGCATTTACAGGTCACCAGCTTGGAGTTACACAGGAGGCCTGGCTCTAGAATCATTGCTCTCATGCTGACATTCACTGCGATACCCCACATGTGTGATGAGATTGCCTTTTACATATGCGTGTGGGACCAACAGACACGTTCGCCATTGGGCATGAGCATGGTGGGTGGGGGTAAGTATTATTATTTATTTTATTTACACAGACCAAAACTGGAAGTGACCAAATCCTTGTCGCTTCCGGTTTCTGATGTCACACAGTGGGAGGAACATCGGTTCCCTTCAATGTGTGCCTGGAATCAGATGCCGCCGGTCGCATCCTTACCAGGCTCCCTGATCAGACAGATGAGCCTGGTAAAGGTGGCAGTAGGAGAGGGGTCATCTACATAGTCTCTTGGATTACTTTTACTAGAAAGAGAATCGCTGGGGGGGGGGTAAAAAAAAAAAAAAAAAAGTAGCTGCAGTCATGATCCTGGTAATCAACCTTAGGTCGGTGTATGAACAGGAAGTGGTTAAGCCAGGAAGAAGAGTGCTGAAGTCCATGATGGTGGACCAATTAAATCAAAGTGCATATATAAGTAGCACAAAGATCTCCTATTGTTAATGTTTACTATTGTGAATGGCCAACTTAAAAGAGAAGTAGGAGTTGAGGGGGGGGGTTATTGTAGAATTATACTTACCTAGGTGGATGCTGCGTCTGTCCCCCGGCATCTCTGCACTGAGAACTGAGTGATCAAACATCGCCGATGGCTCAGTTCTCACAGCTCCCCGAGCAGAGAGCTGCTGCCTGTCAGTTTGTAGCTCTCCTGCTCTGCTCCTCCACGCTCATTGGAGTGCTGAGCTGTGGAGGGGCGGGGAGTGGCCATCTCAGTGGCTCGCTGAGAGGCTGAAACGGCTATCAGTCCAGGCACTTGGCAGATCCAGACTCCCATAGTCGGGATGATGCGGTGCCTAGACCGATCTGTGTGACGTCAATCCGCTCTGTGCTGAAAACGGGTCACAGGAGTGTAGAAGGAGTTGCACTCCTGTAACCTAGAGGAGAAGCCCAGCCAAACAAGCCTAGGCTGGACTTCTCCTTTAATCAAACTGAATCATTTCTTCCAAACAACAAACAAAAACAACCCCAAACGAAAAATGAGGACCTGAGCAAAATCAAGTAGACAGCAGGTGTTGCGTCTTTGTCACTATGTTTTCGAAAGAGGACGTTTACAGAGGATATCTTGTCATAAATGGTCATACAATATACACCGGTCAGCCATAACATTAAGACCACCAACCGTATATGGAGTATGGCCCCCTTTTGCTAAAACAGCCCTGACCCATTGATTCATGGACACCAAAGTAACATCCACAGGAATGGCAGAACCCAAGATTTCCCAAAGCATCACACTGCCTCTGCAGACTTGCCTTCTTATACCGCATCCTGGTTCCATCTCTTCCCCAGGTAAGTGACGCACACGCACCCAGCCATCCACATGATGTAAAAAAAACGTGATTCGTCAGACCAGGCCACCTTCCTCCATTGCACCGTAGTCCAGTTCTGGTGTTTATGTGACCATTGTAGAAGCTTTTGGCTGTGGACATGGGTCACCACGGGCTTTACAGCCTCATACACAACAAACTGCGATGCCCATTTTTTTCTCTGCTTTCACCACATCAACTTCATGGACAACATGTTCACTTGCTGCCTAATATATTCTACCAATTTTCAGATGCCATTGTAACAAGATATTCCATTTACCTGTGAGTGATCATAATGTTATGGCTGATCGGTGTACGTCATCCTGTTTCCTTGTATTGATCACGGTCATGAGGTTAAAAAAAAGTTACCTGATGAGCAAGATGTCCCCCAATGAGTGCTACAGAGGCATAATAGGGAAATGTCTGGTCACAGTTGAGTCCTGTCAGTGTAAGGCCTGCAAGCATCGCCGCACTAAATCCACTTAGCCACGGCTTCGTCTGTTCATTGAATCGCAATGCTGTTGATTTGACCCCAACGACCAGGTCATCTTTTTTATCCTGAAAATAAACACAGTTGGATTGTATTTTAAATTTAAAAAATACTATGAACTCAATAATAGGATTTTTTCTACAGCTTACCTGTAAAATCCTTTTCTTGTAGTACATTACGAGACACAGAGCAGCCATAATAAATAACTGGGTTATACGCCACCTATAGGTGAATGGACACTGGCAAATCAAAAAAAAAAAAAAAAGACAGGAACTCCTCCCCAATATAACCGCTCCTACACAGGAAGTACCTCCGTTTTGTAGCAAGTAGACTTGGGCATAGTGATTCATTTTAGTGAGTCGAATCATTTGGATCAGTTCAGTGAAATGATTTGAATCACTCAATCGACTCACAACTCATTTCTTCAAAATAAGATTAACACACGCAGCTCATGAATCAGAGACTCATTGTGAGCTCTCTAGACCGAGTCATTCATAGATTCAGGAGTCATGCTGCTGGCTCATATATGCACAGCGCATTTTAAAATACAGAATGATTGTGTGCTCTCTGCGATTTCGGCTGGGTTCACGCAGTGCTGCGTTCAGTGCGCTGTGCGATGCAAATTCAGCCATACAGATTTGTATGGCTGAATTTGCCTCACATTTGGATCAAAGTCGCACAGGACCCTTTTTTTGGTCCACACCTGAATCGAATCGCATGGGTGTTCACACACCCATGCGATTCGATTCCTGTCCGAATTGACAGTTTGCACTGCGATATGCGAACCGATCTGGGGGTGTCATTAACTTTGTATTGGCACTTCCAGCAGTTTGCAATCGCATAGGGCAGTGTGGTGCGATGTGCGAACTGCAGGGTTTCCCGCATGATCACACCAATGTGAACCAAGCCTCATTCAAAGACTTCTCACGGCAGCTCATGAATCTAATGTGACCTGATGAGTCACTCAGATTCAGGAGTTAGGACCCTTTCACACGTGCGGACAGTATGTCCGTATTTCGTCCATCCATTTTCGGATGAAATACAGACGTACATGCATCCCTATGGGATAGCGGGTGTCAGCGGATGAATATCCGCTGACACCCGATATCATCCATCCCAGCAGATTCTGTAGACTGAGGAAAATCCTATTTTTCTATCAGTCTGTAGAGCGGATCGGATGAACACGGACAGACGAACCGTGTTCATCCGATCTCCCATAGGGGAGAGCGGAGATCTGACAGAGCGGTCCCTGCACACTGTGCAGGGACCGCCCTTTCAGCTGCCGGCTCAGCAGGGATCAACGGAGCGATCCCCGCTGAGCAAGTCGATGTTCAGGGGGCGGATCATCACGGATCCGTCCCGTGTGAAAGGGGCCTTATGCTGCTCTGCTGACTCACACACAACTCATGAATCTAATGTGCTCTAATGAGTTACTCATAGATTCAGGAGTCATGCTGCGGGCTCATACAGCTCATTTTACAAAACATAATGTTGATACTTATGTGCTCTCTTCCCGAGTGTCATCACAGAGTTGACTTGACTAGCTGCTGCCTGCTTCACACACAGACCTCATACAAAAGAGAACCTTGTGTGCTCTCTGATTTATTCAGAAACACGAAGTCTTGATAGCTCACAGCTAATCATGTTATAGCCAATTTTACAAATCATGAGCTGAGGCTGCTGTTTTTTTCAGCTCCCTACACATCCTGAAAGGGGAGGATCTTTGACAATGAATTGAATCAGATTCACTTTCATGATTTGATTCATTCAAACTCTCTAGTGAGTTGATTCACTGATTCGATCCAGTGATTCAGTAACCAAGCCTAGTAGCAAGCAGTAAACTTCCCAGACAAGAGGGGATGGACCTCTGTGTCCCGTGATGTACTCCAAGAAAAGGATTTTACAGGTAAGCTGTAGAAAAAATCCTATTTTCTTTATTGTACATCACAGGACACAGAGCAGCCATAATAACTAACTGAGATGTCCCCAAGCAATGCTTTTGAGGGGAGGGAACCCATTATGACCAAAGAAACACCATCAGAACAACAAGATCTATTTTGCAGACTGCAACACACTGCGTCCAAATGGCACATCCTCCTGAGTCCTGACATTTACTCGATAAAACCTAGTGAATGTATGCACCGAAGACGGAAGTAGCAGCCTTGAAAATCTGAGCCTTTGATGCTTGATGATGAACTGCCCACGAAGCACTCACTTTCCTGGTAGAGTGTGCCCTTACTGGAAAAGGTGGGGTTCTACCCCTTAATTCATATGCCTGAACAATCACTTGGCGGATCCATTGGGAAATAGTCGACTTAGATGCTGCCTGTCCTTTCTTGGGACCTTCCGGCATTACAAACAGAACATCAGTCTTCCGTACCTGAGCCGACATCTTCAGACAGACCCTGAAAAAAGGAAGGCAGAATGATATCCTGATTCAGATGAAAACTGGACACTACCTTAGGCACAAATTCCAATTGTGGCCGCAAAACCGTCCTATTCTGGTACAAGATCAAATATGGTTCTTTACAGGACAGAGCCGCCAATTCCAACACCCTCCTGGCCGATGTCACTGCAACCAAGAAAACTAAATTTTTCTTGTCAAAAGGAGCAGAGGAATCTGCCGTATAGGCTCCAAAAGGTTGTCTCTGTAAAACCCGCAGGAGTAAATTTAAAACCCATGGGCACAGAGGTGGCCTGAGCGGGGGAAGCACCCGCATCATCCCTTGTACAAAATGTTCGTACTAAGGAGTGAGAAGCAATAGGCCTCTGGAAAACAATTGCTAAGGCCAACATTTGACCTTTAATTGTACTTAAAGCCAGATTAATTTCCACCCCTTTTGGCAGAAAAGCCAGAATTCTCCTGATGATATATCTTCGGGGATGCCATCTCCTGGCCTCACACCAGGCAATGTAGGATTTCCAGACTCTAGGTCATGGTAGACAATACTGGCCCAGAGATGCCCCGATCTTTTTAAAATCCTGGTTTCAATAGCCAAACCGTTAAATTTAGAGACCGTAAAGCAGAATGGAATATCGGACCCTGCGAGAGGGTTCCCCACCGCCAACCTTACAATTTGTGCGTACCAAGTCCTTCTGGGCCAGGCCGGAGCTACTAGAATCATAGGTTTGCTCTCTTCCAGGATCCTGCGCAGTAGCCTTGGCAACAGCCGAATTGGAGGGAAGGCATAGATCAGAGAGAACTGATCCCACAGTATTACCAAGGCATCTGCCCCTAATGCAAGCGGGTCCCTGGTTCTGGACACAAAACTGACCCGTTTCCTGTTGAACCTGGATGCCAGCAGGTCTACATCCAGACCCCCCCCAATCGACGAAAAGATTTTGGGATTTAGGGACCACTCCCCTGGAAACAGAAACAGACTCAGAAAGTCAGCCTGCCACACCCGGAAAAAACACAGCTGACAGGAACGGAACAAATCTTTCTGCCCAGGTCAGCATGCGGTACACTTCCTTCTGGGCTGTCTGACTCCTGGTGCCTCCCTGATGATTGATGTAGGCCACAGCTGTGGTGTTGTCAGACTGGACCCTCACAGGACATGCCTGTAATCTGGATGTCCAGAATCTTAGGGCCAAGCGAGCTGCCCAAATCTCCAAAATGTTGATGGACAAGCACCTCTCCCTCCAGGACCACCTTTCCCGTACGATGGCTTCCTCTATGACTGCCCCCTATCCAGAGAGGATGGCGTCTGTCGTCACCACCTTCCAGACCACTGGTAAAAAGGCCTTTCCTTTTTCCAGATTCTTGGCCATCATCCACCAGCTGAGGCTTTGGCGCCCTTTTAGCCGGAGATATGTGGCAGTCCAGAGACTGGACAGTCTTGTTCCAGACAGAATGTTGTTCTGTAGTGGAATTGTGCATAAAGGACTGCTTCGAATGAAGACACCATTTTCCCCAGTAGCCTCATCCACAGGCGAATGGAGGGATATTTTCTCCCTCTTATGACCTACCAATACTGGAGTCAGCACCTTTGTGAATACACGAGGTGCTGTGGCGCTGTTGTTGGTTGCCTACTGTGCAACGCAGAAACCTTTGATGGGATCTGCAGATTGGCACAGGTATGCGTCCTTGATGTCTATGGACGTCAAAAATTCCTTTCCGTGCAAAGAGGCTACGACTGAACGAATTGACTCCATCCGAAAAGAGCGAATGTCTAGAAAATTATTCAAAGCCTTAAGATCCAGAATAGGCCTCACATCTTCATTCGGCTTGGGACTATGAAAAGATTTGAGTAAAAACCCTTGAACCTCTGAAATCACTCCTTGTGACCTTTGATGATCTATTGCCTGAAGAAAAAACATTTTTCTTTACCAGATCTGTGGGTTGGACCTTCAGAACCGAGAGGGGGGGGGGGGGGGGGACGACGACGACACCCTCGGAATTCTATTTTGTATACCCAAGATACCGTAGAGATAACCCACTTGTCTTGGATATGATATTCCTTCCCCTCTATCTCCACCACCAACCTCAGGTATCTCTGGGATTCTTCTCATATGGAAATGTGGAGATAGGCATCCCTGAGATCCATGGTCACCATGAAAAAGTTCCCGGTTGAAGGATATTTTTGAATGAGAATATGGATTCTTGCTTTAGATTTAATATCAATTGAAACTTCCCGGAAGGTTTTTTGATCAAACACGTGAGAGAGTAAAAACCCTTTTGTTTCTCTTCCTATGGGACTGGAGTAAGGACTTTCTGGTCTACCATCTCCCTCAGCAACAACGGGAGAGCCCTTGCTTTTTCGGGATCCCTGGGAAGTTTTGTTAATAAAAATCTCTCTAGAAGGATGACAATTGAATTCCAGGGAGTAGCCCCTCGCAACGATGTCTAGAATGAATTGATTGGCTGTCGTCTTCTGCCATTGAGGTAGGAAGGTAGCCATCCTTCCTTCTACTGGCGATCCGTCGACATTGTTTTGAGGTTTGGTTAGAAGAGCTAAACAGGACATTAACTCTTCGGCTTCCCCTTGTGACCCGTCCAGTTTTTTGGTGTAGCCTTTTTCTTCTTGTGCTCGTCCACGAAAAAACCTCTTTTGTGGAGGTTTGCGCTTTTCAATCGGGAAGGTTTTCTTCCTGTCTGCCATTCTTTCTAGGGCTTCATCCAAGCCTGTCCCCAACAAACAGTCTCCGGATAATGGGAGGTTGCATAGTTTCATTTTGAATGCAGGGTCCCTTGGCCAGGTCTTCATCCAAATAGCCCATCTGGCTGCCACAGCTAGGCCCCCTGTTCTTGTTGCCGGTTTGACGGACTCAGCGGATGCATCTGCTATGTGGCCGACTGCTTTACAGAGGATCAGTAGGGTCTTCAAAATTTCTTCCCTGGGCGTGACATTTTCTATATGGTCTTGCAGTTGGGAGAGCCAAAATTCCAGGTTTCTTGCCACGCAAGTGGTGGCGAGTGCCAGCTTCAGGCTGGCGACACTTGTCTCCCAAGCTCTCTTTAGGATATGTCGCCCCTCTTATTCATGTAATCTTTAAGATGCCCCATATCTTCAAAGGCCAATGAAGATTTTTTGGAAACTTTGGTTAGTGGCGCATCCAATTTAGGATTTTTATTCCATACTTCCTGTGGATCGTCACTGAAAGGGAACCGCTTCTTATGACTAGCCGCAAAAAAGGGTTTATTTTCTGGGTCTGCCCAATCATTCCTCACAACGTCCAACATCACCTGGTGGACCGGGAATACTTTGGACTTTTTCTTCTTAAGACCTTGATGCATCAGGTCATGTTTTGATGGAAGTTCTTTTTCTTCCTCAATCTCCAAAGTCTTATATATGGCCCCAAGTAAGTCCTCTACATCTTCTGGGCACAATTTGTACTTGTGCCTCCTTTTCCTGCTCCAAATCTGAGCTGTCGGTGGCTATTATGCTAACCACACTGCTACCTGCTCTTTCCCCTCACCGTCTCTTGCGACCCTGAGGCGACTGATCTTGGCGAGGCTATGGAAGAGGAACTTCCAGGAGGGAGCTGTTGAAGGTTTAACCTCTGCAATACATTTTTTTAAGATCCTTAAAGGTAGTGGCCATATCCTGCCTCTTGGATCCAAAGATTTTTGTGTAGATTGCATCTGACTGATTAACCAGTCTGTCGATTCACACTTGGCAATGCGGCTCTGTGTATTCTAAGGGCATCTTGGTAGCACATTTTGCACACCGCTTTCTGGGAGTGGGCTTTGGTTCTTTAGAAGGCTTGGCCTGCCAAGACAAACACAGAGGCCTATGGCTATGAGAAAATAGGATTTTTTATTACAGCTTACCTGTAAAATCCTTTTCTTTCGACGGACATCATGGGACACAGAGCCACAGTAATTACTGATGGGTTATAGGGTATCACTAGGTATTGGACACTGGTCACACCCTAATCAGGAAGTTCAACCCCCTATATAACCCCTCCCCTTCCAGGGATACCTCAGTTTTGTAGCAAAGCAGTATAGGTGTATTAGAAGAGGGGCGGGACCTCTGTGTCCCGTGATGTCCGTCGAAAGAAAAGGATTTTACAGGTAAGCTGTAATAAAAAATCCTATTTTCTTTTCTCGGACATCACGGGACACAGAGCCACAGTAATTACTGATGGGATGTCCCAAAGCAATGCCAACTGAGGGGGGGGGGGGGAATCACAACCAAGTAGGGTGCTATCAGACCTGAGGACCTTGTACCGCTGTCTGCAGCACACTACGCCCAAAGGCGATATCCTCATGCCTTCTCACATCCACCTGATAGAATCTGGTGAATGTATGAACTGAAGACCAGGTTGCGGCCTTGCAGATCTGAGCCATAGAGGCCCGGTGATGCACTGCCCAAGAAGCACCAATAGCCCTTGTGGAATGTGCCTTGATCTGAAACGGGGGAACCTTCCATTTCAAACCGTAAGCTTGAATAATCAACTGTCGAATCCATTTAGAAATGGTCGCTTTTGACGCTGCCTGTCCTCTATTGGGACCCTCCGGCAGCACGAACAAGACATCCGTCTTGCGAATCTGAGCAGTTGCCTCCAGATAGGTCTTGACTGCTCTTACTACATCCAAAGAATGTAATGACCTTTCTTCCGAAGAACAAGGTTCTGGAAAAAAGGAAGGTAGCACAATGTCTTGGTTGAGATGAAAATCTGAAACTACCTTCGGTAAAAAACTAGGATGAGGGCGCAGTACCACTCTATCCTTGTGTATAATCAAGTAAGGCTCTTTACAGGAAAGAGCTGCTATTTCTGATACTCTTCTAGCAGAAGAGATAGCTACCAGGAAAATTAGTTTCCTCGTCAGTAAGACCAAAGGAATCTGACGTATTGGTTCAAAAGGTTGTTTTTGTAACACCGATAGAACCAAGTTCAAGTCCCAGGGGTTTAGGGGCGCCTTAACCGGAGGATTAAGACGCATCACCCCCTGTATAAAGTTTCGGATCAGAGAATGCGAAGCAAGCAGCTGTTGAAACAACACTGATAAGGCCGACACCTGGCCCTTGATGGTACTCAAGGCCAGCTTCATCTCTAATCCTAATTGTAGAAAATCCAGAATTCTACCTATGACATATTTCCTGGGATGCCAACCTCTGGATTCACACCAGGATACATAAGCTTTCCAGACTCTATGATAAATCATTCTGGAAGCTGGCTTCCTTGCATTGATCAAGGTAGATATGACAGGACCTGAAAGCCCACGATTTTTCAGAACGTGGGATTCAATAGCCCACCCGTCAAATCTAGCATTTGTGAGGCAGGCTGGAACACCGGACCTTGAGCTAACAGGTCTGGGTGTATCGGTAGGGTCCACCGGGAACCCACCATTATCCCTGCTATTTCTTATCAGGTTCTTCTGGGCCGAACGGGGGCCACCAGAAGTGCCGACTTCCCTTCTTGCCTGAGTCTGCGAAGGAGCCGTGGCAGTAGCAGAATGGGAGGGAATGCATAACTCGGTGAGAGCCGATGCCACGGAATCACCAACGCATCCGTCCTGCCTGCAAGAGGATCCCAGGCAACCGGTAGGAAGGATTTCCCCTTCTGT
Organism: Aquarana catesbeiana; assembly: GCF_042186555.1. Classification (NCBI taxonomy): domain Eukaryota; kingdom Metazoa; phylum Chordata; class Amphibia; order Anura; family Ranidae; genus Aquarana; species Aquarana catesbeiana. The sequence goes on along the minus strand of NC_133325.1, from coordinate 765,230,414 downwards.
AGGTTTTCGGGTATGAGCCATCAACTGAGGCTCTGACGCATCGCATGCGACAGGTGCATTGGAAAGTCTAATGCCTGCACCTTCCTGTTCCAGGTCAACAGAATACTGTGTTGCAACAGTTCTGCTTGGAACTGCGCATAGGGAACTGCTTCGAATGAAGCCACCATCTTCCCCTGCAGCCTCATACAAAGGCGGACAGAAAGACCCTTCTTGGCCCTGACTGTCAGAATCAGCTCCCAGGAAAAATGGGCACATGTAGGCCTGCATCTCTGATGCTTATAGATGTCAGAAATTCTCCTCTCTGCAGGATGGAGATTACTGTCCGAATTGATTCCAAACGGAAGGACTGCATCCTTGGGAATCGTTTCAGATCTCTCAAATCCAAAATGGGTCTGCCGTCCCCATTTGGTTTTCGGACCATAGAAAGATTGGAACAGAGTCTCAATCCCTGATCCTTTGTGGGAACCCCCACAATGACCTCTTGCGACAAAAGTCGCTTTATCGCTAGAAGGAGCGACTGCTTCTATTCTGGTTTTCTGGGAACACCTGATCTGAGGAAACGAGGAGAGGGACATTCTTGGAACTCCAGTCTGTACCTTAAGGTTACCGTGGAGATTACCCATCTGTCCTGGAAGTCCTTCTGCCAGGGCCCTGAGAGCTACAGCAGTCTTTCCCCCCACTCGAGCGAGCGGGGCGCCCCTTCATGAAGAGGTCTTAGTCTCTTGCTTAGAAGACCTTTTCCCCCAGGATTTCTTGTGTCCCTGGGGTTGACTCTTGTTTCTTGCCCCAGACGGAGGAGACCGTCGTGACTGCCTGGAGGCTGATGTCCCTGGCGCTGGGGAAAGAGTCCGTTTAAAAGAGGGACGCTTACTCTTCTTCTTATCAGGTAAGAGAGTGCTTTTCCCACAGGAGATCATCTTGATATAGTTATCCAAGTCCTCTCCAAACAACCTTTCACCACGGAAGGGAAACCCAGCCAGGAGCTTCTTACATGGTGCTTCGGCTGACCAGTTTTTCAACCATAATATTCTACGTATATGCACCAACCCAAGCGATAGGCGAGAGGTTTGCACGATAGAATCTCTAATGGCGTCAACAGCATAACATAAAGCCGCAGGAAGGTTAGCAAACCCCTGGGCCTGCTGTTCAGGTAATACTTTGATGACCTGCTTAACATGGTCTCTTAAGTATTGACAGACTCCAATCGCTGCTACTGCAGGTTGGGCCACTGATCCTGCTAAAGAGAAAACATCTTTCAATAAGAAGTCCATCTTTTTATCCACAGGATCTTTGAGCATCTGAGCATTGTCTACAGGACAAGTCAGATTACTATTTACAGAGGAAATGGCTGCATCAATAGCTGGTATTCCCCATCTCTTAATAAATTTTTCTTCCATAGGATAAAGTGTAGAAAACTTTTTCGGCGGAAGAAATCGCTTATCTGGGTGATCCCACTCAGAATAAAGCAGCTTTTCAAGTAAATTATGAACAGGAAAAGCATGTGCTGCTTGGAAAGGTTTCAGTGACCCCAAAGCAGAAGAGGATTCTGTAACAGTTTCAGGTATGGGCAACTTAAATGTGGAACGGACCAAACCAGTGAGGATCTGCACTAAGACTTTCTCCTCTTGGGAAGTCGCAGAGGGTCGCTCTCCACCTGAATCCTCCGAAGAGGAATCATCCGTCCCATCCCGATCCTCTGAAAGGGATTCATCTCCTTTATCCCAGAGCTCCTCTGACTGAGGGTCTTGGGGAGCAGAGGAAGGCCTTGTGCGTTTTCTTCCACTGAGTGAAGATGTAATCACGGCCATTAGTTTTTTCTCTAATCCAGAAATGGTTGAGGAAAAAACTTCTTGTGTAATGTACACAGGGGCTGAAGTGCCGGCAGCAGATGTAGCCCCTAACCCCAATGGCTCTCCCTGTCCAGCTGCCCCTGGTCCCTCAGGAGGGGATGGTGTAGCAGACAGGGGGTCCTCAGAACCTGAACGAGACCCCCTAGTGCCTCTGGTTCTTGGGGTGCTTGAACCTCTTCTACCCATAGTGCAAAGCAACAAGGTGTGAGGTATCAAAAACGAACACTGACTGCTGAGCGATGTAGTCTGGCTAAAAGCCTTGCTACCAAATGCCCAATCCGGTGTTCTTTAGTAAATGCAGCCTAGGGGAATGCCTGTGTCCCACCTTACATGCGACTGTCAGCTCTGCGTCCCTCCAAAGCTCAGAGCACCTGTACAGTGTCCTTTAAATAGCCATGCTTTGGCACTGTGGGCGTCTGAGCACGCTGATGCTGTGCTGACGCCTAGCCCCCCCTCCCCCCCCCGTTTTTGAAAAACGAGCGCTTCCCGCGCGAGCCGACCCTTCCTGGCAAGCCTGAAGGAAGGCTGGGGGTGGGGGAATACGGAGGAGGCCGGCAGTGATGGGCCCTGCATCGCAATGCGGCTTCGGTGGCGGCGGCGGTAGCGGCTGTGACAGTGCGGTCTCACCCGCCTTACAGCATACCTGAGCCTCTCCCTAGCCTGGGGGGACCATCCCAGCAGAGAAAACCCCCCACCATCTTACCTTTGGAGCTGGAGGGAGAGCCTGTGCAGCGGACGCTGAGACAGAATCAAGCATGAGAAGGTTTGTGCTCTTGGCCGCCCCCGGTGGTCACAATAGGCACAGCATGCATTTACCTTAAAGGAGAAGAGCCACTAGAATTGAAATTCTGTGGAATCTCCTCTTACCTTATCCAGGCCGCAGGGTTCAGTTTATACAGACCCAGCCTTCGCCTCTCACGGTGGGCTCCGTTTGTGAAAAACCGTCAGAGACTGGGGCCCCCATCAGTAGGGGGATCCTTCAGTTCTGGGCCTGTAAAGCACCTCGCCAGAAATTAGGAAGTTTAAAGCCATTTTCTGATCCGCGGGTCCAGCTCTCTAAAAAGAGAAGCGTTACAGGTAAAACCTCGTTTCTTCGGACACGAGGCCCGGGTACCATCCAATTCGGCCATGAAAAGACACTTTGAATGGATCCGGTCGCCTGGCTTGCCCCAGTATAGGATCTTAGGATATTCCCTTTGGAGCTTCAGCACAGGACATCTTTGCACGTCCATCACCTAAGACACTGGTGTAAAAACTGAGGTATCCCTGGAAGGGGAGGGGTTATATAGGGGGTTGAACTTCCTGATTAGGGTGTGACCAGTGTCCAATACCTAGTGATACCCTATAACCCATCAGTAATTACTGTGGCTCTGTGTCCCGTGATGTCCGAGAAAAGAAAAAAGTATACTCAACCCACCAAACAGCGTGCACACCCAGTGACACCTTACTAAACCCTGTAGTGCCCCAGCGTGATAGAGACCACCTAGGTAGCTGTTCCCAAACTGGACAACAAAGGGTCACCCACTGGTGCCTACCTGTGTCCCGCTGGTGCCTGCATCCTTGGGAGCCTGGATAGATGACAGAGCATTGTCCTCCTACATCTTGGACCTTCCTGTGGCATCCATGCTGTCCCCTGCAACCGAGTCCACAATAATGGCACCAGCCTGGCATTCAAGCTTCCCGCACCTTTAAGGGGGTGGACCAGTTCCCCGGCACACGCCGATGACATCACCCCACCGCCGCGTCTTCTGGGTCAAGCGGCCTCCAACCGCGGGTACACGCCCCCCCACTGAAGCAGCCAAGAGCATGGTGCATCGGTGCCTTTCTCCACGCCTGGGCTCAAAAGAAGCCAGAATCCGGGTCACCTTAGCTTGCAGCCTAAGGTGGGTTGCCCATGGCCGCACGTCCAACTTCCTCCGCCAACCATACGGTAAGGGTGCAGTCACCCCCGCAGCCCAGAAGCTCACACCGTGCTTGCCATGAGACATGTCCCAGAGCAGCCCTTGGGAGATGGAGCCACCGGCGGTCCCTTTAGGCAACAGGTCTCCTCCGGACGGAGGAAACACTAAGACTGATCAGGGACCTGAGGGACCACCTTTTAAAGAAATTAATGGCAACGTGTTTCCTGTGTGTGAGGAGGAGCGCCATCTCTCAAGGGCTGACCTGGAAGACGACTGGGCAAAATACATGTTGATTTTGCTAGAAATGTAGTGTCCTTGTTACTTCCTTTGAGCTGAACATGTTTAAAGTCCAGCCTGCCACCCTATGACAAGAAGTGTGTTACTGGCAGGATCATCTTGTAAAAATTAAAGGGGGAAAGAAAGCCTGAAAAAAAGAGAACTATTGCAGGCACTTAATTTAAAAACTGCAACATATGGCATTTTTGGTTTGAAGTTTAGATACACTTTAGGGACTCATGCGTACGCCCGTGAAGGCTGTGTGTAGCTGCACGCAGGCGTTTTTCCGTGCATCCCCACACAGGAAGGCCCATTGATGTCAATTGGGATGCAACAGCTGCATGGACACAGACCCTACACCCAATCTGACACACGTGCGGGTGCACAGCCCTGAACACACACTGTCTGCATTTGGGGCCTTGCACCTGCAAGGATGTGAGATTGGGAGCAGCCTCTGTGTCTGTCCAACTGACATGAATGGGACTGCCTCCATGGAAAACATGTGCATCCCCATGCAGGCAAACACGGCCTGTCTCGGTCGTGCGCTTTAGTTTTCCCAGCATGAACGAGGCCTAATTAATTTTCTCCCTTTTGGTTTGTTGAATATACCGTTGGAATTGTTCGGTTTTATTTGTTCAGTAAGAAAACAAATACCCCTTGATCCTGTCAGAAATTCAGTGCTGTCCTGTATACTCTGCAGTTTTATCTCAAGGAGTGCAACTGGCCCTCCCAGTTCTTCCTTTGGACTTTAGAACACCTCCTCCATATGTTTTGCAGGCAGCGGGTATTCCGAAGCTCCTCAAAAGACAAATTAGCAGGGCTGACACCATTCCTGGTGCATCTATTACAGAGATGTACTACATACGCATTTTATTTTCCCCAGACATACCCAGTTTTTCAGTGACAAACACAAGAATTACCTGGTGTGCATATATGGTATCATAAACCAGTGTCCACAGAATTCCAGAGACATACAAGGGAAGACACACTGACCAGTCGCATGAACCTTTAATAGCAGACCAGCCTAACAAGGCTCCCCAGTTAAATGTCATTCCTGTGTGGAAAGGTAAAGATATTAATGCATTCATATCCATGCAACCAATAAGTCATCTGGTAAGAATGTAGTACAAGGAAAGTGAGTATAGATCATGTACTAGCCCACAATAAAAAAAAAAGACAGCATGAAGAACACGTGTCACAATAGTGTACTCTGCCCCCCTTCACACCACTCCCCCCTACAGTAGAATCCTATGGCCCTTCACATCATCCCCCCTACAGTTACGTTCTCTGCCTCCTTTCACATCACCCCCCATCACATTATCCCCCCCGACACAAACACACACACCAGTGTGTAGGTAGCGCTCTAACTTACACCATCCCCCCTACAGTAGAATCGTCTGCCCCCTTCACATCACTCTCCCTACAGTAGAATCGTCTGCCCCCTTCACATCACTCCCCCCTACAGTAGAATCCTACGCATCCCCTTCACATCACTCCCCCCTAAAGTAGAATCCTACGCATCCCCTTCACATCACTCCACCCTAAAGTAGAATCCTACGCATCCCCTTCACATCACTCCCCCCTACAGTAGAATCCTCTGCCCCCCTTCACATCACTCCCCCCTAAAGTAGAATCCTACGCATCCCCTTCACATCACTCCTCCCCACAGTAGAATCCCTTGCCCCCTTCACATCACTCCCCCCTACAGTAGAGTCCTCTGCCCTCCTTCACATCACTCCCCCTATAGTAGAATCCTATGCCTCCCCTTCACATCACTCCCCCCTACAGTAGAATCCTCCGCTCCCTTCACATCACTCCCCCTACAGTAGAATCCTCTGCCCCCCTTCAGATCACCCCTCCTTACAGTAGAATCCTCTGCCCCACTTCACATCATCCCCCCTACAGTTATGTCCTCTGTCCCCCCACAGTAGTGTCCTCTGCCCCTGTGCCCTCCCATACAGTAGTGTCCTCTGCCCCCTTTCACGTCACCCCCCCCCCCCCCCAAGCAGTGTTCTTTGCCCCCTTCACATTATTTCCCCGACACAAACACACATTAGTGTGTAGGTAGCATTCTTCTAACTTACAATAGGTGTACGGCAGAGCTGGGATCAGGAGGCAGCACAATACTGGATGGAGGGCGGGAGTGGAAGCTTGTTGAGTTAACCACCCTTTAAAGTCAACTCCGGCAGCTACCGCCCTCTATCTAGTATTGTGCTGCCTCCCAATCCCCGCTCTGCAGTGTAGAGGGGAGCGATGGAGGCTGGGAGGATTACTGGCAAAGCAGGGACATGTTCACGATCTGTCGGCTGCCCGTGGTCAATGGGTGGATCGAGATTAACAGCTTGACACCCCCCGCCTTAGGGACATAAACTCTGTAGAGGGCCTTAAGTATGGTTCCTGACACTTCACAAGGGCTGCACAAAAGCAGCGTATTTTCACGTGTCGAGCTGCATAGTGTCATATTAGGCAGTCCATTCAAAATGGAATGGGCTGTAATACAACTCAACTCCCCATAATGTTCCTGCTGCATTTTTTGGCCGCATACCGTAATGCACTGAAAAAAAAAACAAAAAACAAAAACACACACTCTGCTGCTCAGTCTGTGCTATTGCTCCATTTCTCATCACTAATGCCCCCCAACCCTTCAGTATAAATGGACTTGTCTTTATTCAACCTTACCAACTATGTATGTAACTATGTATACAAAGTAGCTGTGAGTTCTGTGTCTGTAAAAAACAAAAACAGCATAATTTCTACTTTCTGATATTTCTACTTTCATAATTCCTTCTACCTTGTCAGGCAGAGCTAATCCATACTTTTAAGGGTTGTCAGATCTGTGATATGTGCAGGTTTACCTAATACAAGCTGTGGCCAGTAGGTGATCCTCTTCATTAGTGGATAGGTAACTACCAGCAACAAGGAAGACGCTCCTAGAGCAATGCTAAAAGACAGAAATTATTAGATGTAAATTTTTATTAAAAACAAGGAAAGAGAGGGATTGGAATGTGTGTGGACAAAAATTTGGTCTGTCCGACCTGGAAATTAGAACAAAGAAAGAAAATCTGGTGCCAAAAGGCTCTATTATAGACAGACCAAAAAATTGAGTATAAAATTTATTTTTATTTTGTATAACAATAGTATGCATATAGATCAATACATAAAACAGTATCTGATACCCAATTGTACAGTTGTATGAGCAAACCACTGTCCAGGTGCGGGACGGACTAGTGATGATCCATACAGATGTAAAACACCTTACATGTTACGGACTAAAATGTCCTTCAGAGGTTAATATGGTTCAGATGGGTACAGATTTTCTACAACAGGAGAAAATGTGCAAATAGTACAGTTTAGTATACAATAATTAATGTCAACATTATTGTGTGTACATGTGTATTGATATGTGTGGACTACTTACATAGTAAAATAATCCACATGGAGCAAGTCTGAGGAATAAGAGATGGTCATTCCAATCATGTACAGCATATATGATCCATTCCAAGTTCAGAAAGACAAAAGGGCAACCAATGCTTCACTGCAAGGACTCAAGACTGTGGACAAAAAGCTCCTGCTTGAACTGGGCCAGTGTCACTATATTAAAAACATAAGGCATAGTGAAGGTCACTAACAGGTGTATTAAGTGCATTCAATACAGCACTACAAAAAAAGAGACCTGGCAGCATCAACAAGGCTGAATAAGGTAAAGGTCTATTTGATAGTAATAAATATACTAAGCATACCTTAAAATACTGGATGTATCGAGATGTGCTGCTTTTAAACCATGAACTCCTTCAGCATGTGCAATCAATGCTAGGAGTGCTGGTATATAAAGGGCCTACGTCAAGGCATCAGGCCAATCACAATGTAAATTGTGATAGCCGTCAACTAGCCTCAGCGGCCGGGTGGAGAAGCACGGCCAAAATTGCTGGAAAACTCCGCCCATAAGTCCCCCGGCGTGATGACATGCAGAACAAGCTCGCCCAAAGAGGGCGGAGTGATGTCGCGCGTCATCGCGCCGCCGACGCGCGAGTGGCTGCCGTCTGTGCTCCAGATTGGAGCGCAGAACGTAGGAAAACACGGAAACCGGAGAATCCATAGCCATAACGGTGTCTCAGACCGCCCCTCCATAATGTAGGGGAGAAGCCATGGGACCCGTGCGCGCCGGGAGTGAAGCAAGGGGTGCCTCAGATCCAAACATGAGCGAGGGAGAGGGATCCCAGATGTTTAACCATGAATGGAAACTGCTAACAAAAACGGACCATGTTAATAAAATTTTCCATCACGCAAATTTTATTAACATGGTCCGTTTGTTATATTTTTTGCAATTGTTATAATGTTGATATTAAAATATTGTATACTAAACTGTACTATTTGCACATTTTCTCTGTTGTAGAAAATCTGTACCCATCTGAACCAAAATAACCCCTGAAGAAGGACATTTTAGTCCGTAACATGTAAGGTGTTTTACCTCTGTATGGATCATCACTATTCCGTCCCGCACCAGGACAGTGGTTTGCTCATACAACTGTACAATTGGGCATCAGATACTGTTTCTATGTATTGATCTATATGCATACTATTGTTATACAAAATAAACTTATACTTTTTATACTCGATTTTTTGGTCTGTCTATAACAGACCCTTAGGGGTTCCAACCGTGCCTTTTGGCACCAGGTTCTCTTTCTTTGTTCCAAACCTTTATTAAATGTCATTTAGTTTGCTGAACTACTGGCTAATATAAACAACTGCCATTCTTAGCCCCTTCATGCCTAAGCCTTTTTTGACACTTGTTGCTTAGAAGTTAAAAATCTGTATTTTTTGCTATACAAACATATTTTTATTTAGCAAAGACCCTAGAGAATAAAATGGCAATTGTTGCAATATTTTATGTCACAATATATTTGCACAGTAGTCTTTCAAATGCAATTTTGGAAGAAATACACTAATGAATAAAAAAAACAAAAAAAAAAAAAAAAAAAACAAAAAAACAAAAAACACATTAAAAAGTTAGGCCAATTTTTTTGTATAATGTGAAGGATTTACGCCAAGTAAATAAGATGCCCAACATGTCACGCTTTAATATTGCACACACTCGTGGAATGGCGACAAACTTTGGTACTTAAAAATCTCCATGGGCGAAGCTTTAAAAGTTTCTACCGGTTACCAGTTTAGAATTAGAGGAGATCTAGTGCTACAATTATTGCTCCCGCTCTAACGATCACCACGATACCTCATATGTGTGGTTTGAACACGGTTTACATTTGCGAACAAGGAGGGATGGGGCGCTTTAAAAATTTTAATTTTCTTATTTTTACACTGTCTCTTTATTTTTTTTTTCTCACTTTTATTGCGGTCACAAGAAATGTAAACATCCCTTGTGACAGTAATAGGCAGTGTCAGGTACTCTTTATAGAAGGATCTGTTTTTTTTCACCTAATCACTGGTGGTGGCAATAGTGATCAATGTATTCTACCAGTGGGGAAGGCTCCCCGCCAGCAGAATACAGCACTGCAGGAGTGGATTTCCCCATCAAAATGGACTTTGTTGAATGGTGGAATCAAGCAATTTTCACATTCCATGGTCTGCCTAGATCTGCCAGGCCATACAATTCCACAATCACAATGTACAACTATCCATTCTAAAATAAGATGAACCCACCTATAATTATTTAGACACAAAAGTACACACAAAGCCACGCTAAGCTGACCGCCCAGGAAAACCAAGGACTGGAACCGAGAGATGTCACCCGCTGCAATGGGACGACTTGCCGTTCTCTCCACCTTCAGAGATAAAAACAAAATCAGATTTGGAGTCATAAACAATGTTGAAGCTGTAAACTATCCTGAACTATGAAATATCTTAGCACTGGAGGAACTTAGAAGGAGTACGAAAAGCCAAACATTTGTTTTTAGCTCTAGAAAAAAGTGGCGAGGGGTTAGAACCTCTCAACTTTTATGGACATCTATTTCTCTGCTAGAGAGAGTCATCCTATTTGAACTGTTGCTTAAAAAGAACAGTCTGTCCAAAACACGTAGCATTTGTCCATGCTTTGATTATTTCGGATTTTAGGTGCTGAAAGCAGTACAATTATTTTGCATGGAAATTTGGCATTTTATATTGTAGGCCTGTAATTCTTAACAATAACACACTTATATCTGTCCACCAAGAGTCTAATAGATATCCCGGGTATGATGAAGTTTGAAACACAAAAACATAAAATTATAATATAATAAATAAATAATTAAAAAAAATAATAATAAAATACATTTCCCAACAATTAACTATCGCTCAATTCTGCAAGTGTTCTAATTTACTATCGCTGTTTTCTAGCTGGTCTAAAGCCACTTTTGACATAAAGGGACACTTTTTGGTTGCTATGGACAATCTCAAGTTTCCAGGCAGAAAGAACTGTGTGTATGTATATATATATATATCATATAAATTTGCATGCAGGGCATTGGACAAAGCACTGGGGACAAAAGGGATGTGAAATAATTTCATACAGTACTGTAATCTCTAAGATTACAGTACTATATGTGTTATGATTTTTACTTTATTTTTAATTTGCTGCCAGGCTCCGCCCCTGTGCGTTGCAACGATCGCAGGGAACGGAGCCTGGCACAGAGAGGCTTCGGGCGGGGAACACAGCCCGCAGACACAGCAGGGGGACATCGCAGGATCCTGGGAACAAGGTAAGTAACCTGGACCAGGATCCTGAGATGTAATCCCGAGTATGTTTACACTATCGTTCTGCCTGTGCACTGAATGATCAGCGTGTGCCGGCGGACATTGAGACCGCGGCTTCTATTGTGCACAATTGCTGTGGGAGCGAGCCGCCGGTAGCGCCTGCTACCTGGAAATTAATCTAATATATATATATATATATATATATATATATATATATATATATATATATATATATATATATATATATATATATATATATATATATATATATATATATATATATATATATATATATATATATATATATATTTATTATATATCAGAAAAAAAAAAAAAACCTTAAAGTTAGTTTTGGGGAGGCAAAAAAACGCAATAAATTACCCAATTTTTTTGGTAAAATATAAAAGCCAAGGTTGCACCGAGTAAATAGATACCCAACATATCAAACCTTAAATATGAGTGCAAGTATCCTAGATTTTCCATAGGCGACGCTTTTAAAGCTCCCTATGGGTCAGCAGTTTAGCGTTACAAAGGACCCGGAAGTGACGTCATAAACTTCACGTCCAGGTCAGCTACAAAAAGAGGAGAGCGGACGCATGTCCACTCTCCTCCCTCCCCTCTACCCAGCACCCACTATGCCGCTCCTGGGCCCACAGATGAGCAAGCGGAGCCCAGGATACATTGGGGGGGGGGGGGGGGGGGTGAAAGCATTTGGGCGGCAGCCCAGGTGCCAGAATGCAAATTTCTTGTCACCATGGCGACCATGATTTGTCTCTTGTACTCTTGTGTGCTAAAAATATTGTATTAGCTGTAAAATCTAATAGTTTTAACAGCAACAGCTCTACTGCCAGGCTGATGTGCACCCATGACCATGCCTCTGCTTTGAGGAGACCCTGAAAATTCCCCAACCAATGAGCCGTTTTTGCACATTTAAAAAAAAAAAATCATTTTAGGCCTGAAGATTACATAAAACCCCCAAAACATGATATTTTTTTCTAAAAGCAGACACCCTAGAGAATAAAATAGTGTGGCTCCAATTTTTTATGTCACACAATATTACCAACAAAGGTCTAGGAATCACAAAATTTCAGGAAAAAAAAAAAAACCCACACATTAAAGTTAGATTTTAGGGGGCACAAAAACGCAAATGTTTTGGTAATGGCCATCCACAACCAAAAATGTGCACCCCCAACTCCCCCAATCTTTTTTTTAATGTCGAGAGATCAATCCAACCAATGGGTACCTCAGATGCTAAGTTCCCCAACACTTATTACATACATGTACAACTTATACCAAAACATACAAACACAATTTTAATAGTTTCCTCAGTCAAATTATATTATTTTAATACATCTCGCTCACAGAAATCGCACAGTGTTAGTGTTGGTGTGAACGGGCTTTGAGCTTGTGTCCATGGACAAATGCAGCTTGCTTTCAGACGCATTCCATGTGCATTTAGGACGTTTCTGAAATTAACCTTCAAACTGCTTTTGCATTCCCACTGGCTTGCATGGGGAGAAAAGAAGTTCTAAAACAAAACAAAAGTACCGTCAACCTCGGCCCCATGTCAGTTATTATACAACAGATCAGGTGTGAGCAACCGCAGCATTCCAAACTACAAATCCCATCATGCCTCTGCCTCATTGGATTTGTAGTTGGACCATAGCTAAAGTGCCGAAGTTGTCCACACCTGCTACAGATTATCAAGTTATTAAAGAACCAATCCACCCAAATTTGACATTTTTTGGTAGTCACATTTAGATCCAGGCAACCCTTGATATGTCTATTTACGGCATACCTTTCTGTCAAAATCTTTGTCCCACATGTCATTAATAGTGCACCCAGCACCACGCATCAATATCGCCCCTGTGCCAAACAACGCCAGCATAGAGAGGTCAGGCAGGCTCCCCGGATCTGCTGCCAGGGCAATGCTCCAGGTGCAGGGTAGGTACAGCAACCAGGTTCCTGCAATTAATTAAAAGAATACAAGTTAAAATTGGACACGGACCATGATGACCCCACCCCCCTCCAAGAGTCCTTCTGCAGAATGCTGGCAGGGGACAGGCGATTCTCTTCAGAATGTGAGGTGCTTTCTATGGCCTCACAGAGGGCTGTACACTGAGCAAAGGGAGTATTTCTTAACCAGAAGTACAGATGTTGTATACAGCTGCCTGTACTGTATGATGAATGATGCTCGCCTCCAAGACTCTCCCATCCTCTGGAACTCCCTGCCCCAGTATGTCTGCCTCAGACCCTACCCTGTCCACCTTTAGGAAATGCCTGAAAACTCACTTATTCAGGGAAGCCTATCCCACACACCCACCTAAGAACCCTACCCGAGTCACCTCCATCAGATCACCCCCTGCAGCCATTACCTTTTGTACCACCTCCCTTTAGATTGTAAGCTCCATGAGCAGGGCCCTCCTATTCCTTCTGTATTGAACTGTATTGTCCCCCCCCCCCCTACATTGTAAAGAGCTGTGCAAACTGTTGGCACTTTATAAATCCTGTATAATAATAATAATAATAAATAATAAGACACATAACAAAGTATTTAAAAAAAAGTTTTACAGGGCCATACGGGTCCAATGTCAAGTGCCACTTGCTTAAAAATTGGTCACTTATAGAGATGACTGCTGCTCCTCTGACAGATTGTGGAGTATCCTCTGTTGTAGAACCGTAACAAGACAGGGGGAGCTGGGTCTGTCACTCTGTGAACCAGCGTGGAGCACACCAGTGGCCGGAACTGTAAGTGACATCAGGAAGGTGCAGGATCAGGATAGCGTCACCTTGATGGGCGTGGATATGCGTTTCAGTGCTCCGTGGTTACGCATTTCAGAGCCCTGAAACACGTAACCATGCCCATTACCCTGACACTGTCCCAATCCTGCACCTCCCCAACGTCATATCGCTTCCGGCCAGCGGTGCATTCCACACTGATTCACAGCATCTGACTGACCGAATTGCTTCCTGCAACCTCTCCATTGCCTGTTAACACTTGAGAAAGGAGCGTGCATGCCCGGACACAGCACGGCGCATGCTCTGAAACACGTCGCAAAGCACCCTGAATTTTCTGAGGTCACCACGCTCAACGTCACCGCCTCCTCCACGCTGCGGTTCGCGGTGCGCGCCACGGCTTCATAAAAGCACCAGCGGACTTCCTACAGCGGCTCTGAGGCCACCAAGGCACATCTCCTCAGCGATCAGGCAAGTAACAACCCAGACACATGAATTCTCTTCATGACAGAGGAGCTTATGTTTTTAATACTTGAAGAGTAGCCCTATTTAGGGGTCTAATACATTTTTACTGATCTTACTACACTTAGGAGGAGCTTTTCCTCTTTTCTGCTTTGCCAAGTAATGCTTACCTGCTGAACAGATTCTACAGCTAGTTTCCAGGATCTTTTCATGCTGGCAAGCTTCCCTGACGAACCACAGATGTCAAGCAATACTATTAATGTGTGAATATACTATGTTTACTAGGTGAATGCATATTATTGTTTTAAAATAAATTGCAACACTTAGGTGGTGGCGCCCCCCGTCTTGTTACTTCTGTACTGTACGCTGTATGTAGGCAACAGCAGATCCCAACGTTTACAAGTATAGAGGGACCAATGTGTGCCCTGGACATAGTTTGTGTCCAGGGCTGTTCATCTGTACCCTCAGTTGAGTGGTTACCAGCATACAGCTACAGCTGGTCATTGATTTGCAAAGGCTGATGCCCATGACTGTATGCAAACATCTGTACTCCTGGGTGCAGAAATATAAGCTTCTATTGACGTCTCTGTCTCCATAAACTCTGAACAATCATGCAGGCGGTGTCATCAGGACTCCGGATCTGCATGCATGTTTCAGGTCAGCACTGAAGCCATAGAATAAAAAGGACAGCCAGGGAAAAAGCTTTTTCATAAAAAAATATTAGCCATGGCACAGCTTATCCTTAATCTGCACTGACTAATTAGATGATTATTTTACAACAGGAGTGTCAAAGTCAATTTCATCCTGTGCCGCATCAGCATTATGGTTGCCCTTTAAGGGCCAGTTGGATCTGCCATGATGTTCTGTCTGAGCAGTCTACAAAAAAGTTTCTTATGGTCGATACCAGCAGTGTGCGACCCTCATTTTTAACTGGAATAGAATTGTATTATTCTCATAATAGTCCAGGGCAAACCCACCCCCTTACTTCAGATGTAAAGAGCCCCCCACCATCAGAAGTTAAGAGTCCCCCATCCTCCCTTACCCTGTGCTGCTGCCAGGTAGAAGCTGGGAGTGGGGTATAGAAAGTGCAGTGTCTGGAGGAGGACTGGAGACAGCTGCCAGAGTCTGCTGAATGCTGTGACCAGGGGAGGCAGAGATAAGTGGCTGCACAGAGAGACACAGGGTCTGTAGCAGGAGTTCTGTCCATCTCTCTGCTGAGAGGGGGGGGCAGAGACAAGCCTCTCTGTGGCTGTCTTCAGAAGCACAGTATCTGGTGGAGGAATTTTGTCCTCTTCTCTGCTGCGGACTGCTGAGACAGGGGTGGGGGGGCAGACACAAGCCTCTCTGGGGCTACACAGAGAAGCACAGTATATGGCGGAGGAGTTCTATCCTCCTTTCTGCTGAGACAGGGGGTGGGGGGCAGACACAAGCCTCTCCGGGGCTACACAGAGAAGCACAGGATCTGGTGGAGGAGTTCTATCCTCCTCTCTGCCGACGACTGCTGAGACAGGGGGTGGGCAGAGACCAGGAGGGCGCCGCAGCTGCAAGGGCCACATGAAATTGGCCGGCAGGCCGGATTCAGCCCACCGGCATTGTGTTTGACAAGTGTCTTACATAATTTGCATGTGGTGCGTTTTTTTTTTTTTTTTTGTTACCTATTGGCTTATCCAGTCTTATAAGTCGCAGGTAGGGCTGGACATTTTCTGGCATTGACTGAACTAGAGAAGCAGCAGAAAAGTGACGCCTTGTGGCAGCTTGGTTGCCTGTTTTGAGAGGTGAGCTCTGAGACCTGGAAGGACACCAAGTATTCAGGAGGGGGTTATATAAACGGTATGTGTGAGGCCATCTGGGATCCAGTATGTTCTTCTTGTGGTTTGTGTGAACGCAGCCAGGCCAGGTGCTGTACACATAAGTGCAGGGTCTGTACACCAATCTATGGAAGGACATGCATCCTCGTAGTATTCCCACAGGTATCGCAGCCATCCTGGATATCCCACCTACAAAATTAAAACCATCACAATTATTATCAGCATGTTTTTTTTATATAAACAACTTTAGTTTTTAACAAAGAAAAATTTTACAGTTGGGAATTTCCCTGCATTTCCGCATTAGCGACTTCTAAAATATACTGCAACCTGAGCTGTCATAACAAAGAGGATTATATTCAACAAAACATTTCACATTGCTAGGCATTACCAAAGGATTGGTTTGAAATCAAGTCAGCCTGTGGGGGGGGGGGGGGGGGGAATAAAAAAAAAAATAATAAAAAAGTATGTGAACCCTTATAATTTCATTACTAGTGCTACCAACAATTTGGGGGAGGATTTACTAAAACTGGTGCACACAGAATCTGGTGCAGCTGTGTCTGTGTTAGCCAATCAGCTTCTAACTTCAGCTTGTTCAATTAACCACTTGCTTACTGGGCACTTAAACCCTCCTGTCCTGCCCAGGCTAATTTTCAGCTTTCAGAGCTGTCACTCTTTGAATGACAATTGCGCGGTCACGCAACACTGTACTCAAATGATATTTTTTTTTACAAAAATAGAGCTTTCTTTTGATGGTATTTAATCGCTGCAGTGTTTTTTGTTTTTATTTGCTAAAGACCAAAAATTAAAAAAAAAAAAAAAAAAAAAAAAGTTCATTCTTTATTTTTTAAAATTTTGAAAACGGGTAATGTTTCTCCTTCACTGATGTGCACCGATGAGGCTGCAGTAATAGGTGGCAATGATAGGCAGCACTGATTGGCAGCACTAATAGGCGACACTGGTGGGCATTGGTAGGTGGCACCGGTGGGCTCTGCAGAGCAGCAGTAGCTCTTTGTGATCGGGACCGATGTCCTCTGACAGAAGCCGCTACTCGGCTTTTTTTTTTCTCCTCACGCTGTCTGCGCGAGGAAAAAAAAAAAAAAAAGCCGATTACGATCCTCTGTTTACATCATGTGATCAGCTGTCATTGGCTGCTTACTCCGATCTGTGATCAGCCGACTCTCAACTCACTGATCACAGAACGCGGCACATGGGCCCCGCAGGGCGGCGCATTCCTAGGAGGACGTACATGGACGCCCTCCCGGCAATAAAGGCCCGCACTGTAGCCGTCTTTCAGCTATAGCACGGGTGGGGAGGAGGATAAACTTTGACAATAAGGCCTCATGCACACTGGATGTTTTTACAGCTGCCGTTTTTGGAGTCAGACGTTTTTTTCTGCAGCCAGTAAATTCCCCAACATGTTATCTTATGTGTCCATGCACACAGACTGTTATCAGCAGTTTTTGGTAGGAGCCAGAAAACACTCCCCACAACTAGCGTGTTTTGGGCCTCATGCACACTGAACGTTAAAATAACGTTATAAAAACGCCATTTTTATCAACATTTTTGCAACAGCATTTTTCCACGTTAGCGTTTTTTTTAATTTACTTTGTTTTAATGGATCAAAAACGTTGGTGAGACGTGGTTTCAAGCAGTTATTGGCGTCTATCAGCGTTTTCTGACGTTAGAGTGTTTTTTTACAGCTGAAAAACTCCTCTCAGAACGCACTAGTTTTGGGGTTTTTTTTTAAAGCCATAAACAGTTGATAACAGCCTATGTGTGCATGGACACATAGGATAACATGATGGAGAGTTTATTGACTGTAGAAAAAACAAAAAAAACAAAATGTCTGAAGCTAAAAAAGAGCAGCTGTAAAAATGTCCAAAAACATCCAGTGTGCACAAGGCCTTAAGAGGAGTTTTTCAGCTGCAAAAACGCTCTAATGCCCTGTACACACGATCGGAATTTCCGTCAGAAAAACCTTGGATGGTTTTTCCCGACGGAATTCCGCTTAAGCTTGCCTTGCATACACACGGCCACACAAAAGTCCTCTGAACTTTCAACCGTCAAGAACACGGTGACGTACAACCATACGACGAGCCGAGAAAATGAAGTTCAATGCTTCCGAGCATGCGTCGAATTGTTCCCGAGCATGCGTAGGAATTGTGTGTGTCGGAACTGCTACAGATGATCGGAATTTCCGATAGGAACTTTTTCCGTCGGAAAAATAGAGAACCTGCTCTAAATCTTTTGCTGGCGGGAATTCCGCCAGCAAAAGTCCGATGGAGCATACACTCGGTTGGAATATCCGACCAAAAGCTCACATCGGACTTTTGCTGGCGGAATTTCCGATCGAGTGTACGGGGCATAACTCTGATAAGGCCTCATGCCCACGGATGTTTTTAGAGCCGCTTTTAGGAGCGTTTTTTACAGCTTAAAGACGCCTCTTCATGTTAACCTATGGCCTCATGTCCACCAAGGCATTTAGAAGCTGTAAGTGGCATAGGCATTTTTAAGCCATGCTCATCCATGCCCAACTGTGCTCAGCCATGCCCAGCCGTGCCACATCAGTGCATTACAGTGCCTCACAAAAGTGTAATAGGTAGTTGTTAAATTAGATTTGAAATGTATGTCCCTAGAACACCTGATGGTGCTCTCTGCATGTTGGGCCTCTAAGTGGCCAGGCTGTGTAAAAGTCTCACACATGTGGTATCGCCATACTCAGGAGGAGTAGAGGAATATATTTTGGGGTGTAATTTTTGCTATGTACATGCTGTGTGTTAGAAATATCTTATACATTGACAACTTTGTGTAAAAAAAAAAAAAAAAAAAAAAAAATTGCGTTTTCATTTTCTTTCCACATTTTTCAAAAACTTGTGGGAAAAAAAAAAAATGACATGTTCAAAAGACTCATTGTGCCTCAGAATATACGTTGGGGTGTTTACTTTCCAAAATGGGGTAATCTTTTGGGCGTTTCCATTGTCCTGGTGCTCCAGGGCCTTCAAAAGTGTAGAAAGAGGTAGTCAAGAAATTAAAAGGTGTAATTTATGCTCCTAGAACGCCTGATGGTGCTCCCTGCATGTTGGGCCTCTGTATGTGGCCAGGCTGTGTAAAAGTCTCACACATGTGGTATCGCCGTACTCAGGAGGAGTAGTAGAATGTGTTTTGGGGTGTAATTGGAAGTATGCATATGCTGTGTGTGAGAAATAACTTGTTATGACAATTTTGTAAAGAAAAAAAAAAAAAAAAAAAAAAAAAAGAAAGGAGGATCTTAATTTTGCAAAGAATTGTGGAAAAAAAATTAAAACTTCAAAAAACTCGCCATGCCTCTTACTAAATACCTTGGACGGTCTACTTTACAAAAAGGGGTCATTTGGGGGTTAGAGGCTGTCTGATGCACCCGTGTCTCCCTTATGCCAGCTATTCACTCAGTACACGTCCTCTTGCAGCCGTGTACCAAAAATTCTGAAGGCACTTGGCCGAAAACCTAAATGGACAGTTTATATAAAAAAAAAAAAAAAAAAAAAAAAAAAAAACAAACAAACACTTTCTTCAAATTTAAAGGTTAAGTTCACCTTTACAGAAAAATCTGTAAGGTGAACTTACGCTGGACCCCCTCCTCACCCCCCCACGGTATCGCTGACCTGGAGTCCGGCGATCACTCGCACTGACACATTTGTCACCACTTCACCGTGATTAATGAGTCATCAGGGATTTTTCTGACCCCTGATGAAAGTCCCCTATGTGATGCCATTTTGGTGTGACAGGTTCTCTTTAAATAGTCATCAGGGGTGTTTTTGACCCCTTGATGCCTCACCTGCCCTCCACTGAAGCTAATGGAGCACAGAACACACACCATTAGCTTGGTCTTCCATAGTGGGTGGTAAAAGCAGCAGCTGAGGGTGGAAGTGATGTAATAATACACGTTGGATCAACAATAGTGGTTAAAAATAATATTTTATTCATACATAAAAATGACATATACACATACAAAAATATAGGATGTAAAAAAAGGTATGTGTCCACTAACAGCCAAGGGATGGCCAGAAAAAGTGGAAGTCACATATACCCAAATGACAAATTACGTTCAACAGTATGACATCAAAAGAATACATGAGCCCCTGTGTATATACGCGTTTCGCTGGATCGCTTTTTCAGGACACACATGGGGGGGGGGGGGGGTTATAGAAACAGGTCTCACTGGTTCGGGCATGTGCTGGTGACAGCTCCTGGGGATAACATATGGGCACACTAACAAGCTATAATGATCTGACAGACTGTGGACTACTTATGTCAATATAGCTACTGTGTGACCACTATCTGATGTGAAGTCTACCATGTAGGAATTTCTTTTGCCCCTAGAGGCACAATTATCTGGCTCATTATGCCAATTTTGGATTATGGTTGTGGCTACTGCATTGTTCTGTTGCCTGCCCAGGGAGATTTTCATGCAGGCATTGTTACACGCCCTGACCACTGAGACCTGTTTCTATACCCCCCCCAATGTGTGTCCTGAAGAAGCGATCAAGTGAAACGCGTAGACACACAGGGGCTCACGCATTCTTTTGATGTCATACTGTTGAACGTCATTTGGGTATATGTGACTTCTTTTTCTGTTAGTGGACACATACTTTTTTTTTTTAAAAACGTTATATTTTTGTGTATATGTCATTTTTATGTATGAATAAAATATTATTTGTAACCAATATTGTCGATCCAACGTGTATTATTACATCACTTCCACCCTCAGCTGCTGCTTTTACCACCCACTATGGAAGACCAAGCTAATGGTGTGTGTTCTGTGCTCCATTAGCTTCAGTGGAGGGCAGGTGAGGCATCAAGGGGTCAAAAACACCCCTGATGACTATTTAAAGAGAACCTGTCACACCAAAATGGCATCACATAGGGGACTTTCATCAGGGGTCAGAAAAATCCCTGATGACTCATTAATCACGGTGAAGTGGTGACAAATGTGTCAGTGCGAGTGATCGCCGGACTCCAGGTCAGCGATACCGTGGGGGGTGAGGAGGGAGTCCAGCATAAGTTCACCTTACAGATTTTTCTGTAAAGGTGAACTTAACCTTTAAATTTGAAGAAAGTGTTTGTTTTTTTTTTTTTGTTTTTTTATAAACTGTCCATTCACATAGGTTGGACTTGATGGACTTGTGTCTTTTTTCAACCTCACCTACTATGTAACTATATGTAATCTGCCTTCAAAGTCCGCCTTAGTGGGTTTTTTTCTTCGTTTTTGTTCAAATGATCTGGTGGCATGAGAGTGATAACCCTTGAACTAGTAATACACGCGGCTTTCAAGTTTTCACTGCATAGGGGAGATCAGTGAATGGATGTTCACTGGTCTCCCTCCTCTCCATCCAGCAGCACCCACCATGCAACTTCACTCCAGCTGATATTTTGATTAGCTGGCGTGATGTCAACACTGCGCATGCGCAGATCATCGGGAGGCATTATCTGACAGTCTGCAAAGGGAGAATGTAATCGTCAGATTCTGCCTGCCTCTCTGCTCATGCGGGAGAATTGACCGACCACGTGACAGGCGGATCTGAGTGCGTTTCAGGACGCTGGCCCGCCCTGCAACACACCCCAATTCTCCCACATGAGCAGAGAGGCAGGCAGAATCTGACGATTACATTCTCCCTTTGCAGATCGTCGGATAATGCCTCTGACGATCTGCGCATGCGCACTACGCAATGCTACTCTAGCTGATATGTTGGTCAGCTGGTGTGACGTCAGCACTTCCATAGTGGGTGGTAAAAGCAGCAGCTGAGGGTGGAAGTGATGTAATACACGTGGCTTCCAAGTTCTCACTGCATAGGGGAGACCAGTGAATGGATGTTAACTGGTCTCCATCCGGCAGCACCCACCATGCCGGTGTTCTATCAAAAAGTGCACCCTGTTGGATAATGCCTCTGACGATCTGCGCATGCTCAGTACGCAATGCTACTCTAGCTCAGTGATGGCGCACCTTGGCGCACCAGATGTTTTGGAACTACATTTCCCATGATGTTCATCATACGCTGCAAAGTGCATGAGCATCATGGGAAATGTAGTTCCAAAACATCTGGGGTGCCAAGGTTCGCCATTACTGCTCTAGCTGATATTTCGATCAGCTGGCGTGTCAGCACTGCACATGCACAGATGGTCAGAGGCATTATTTGACGGGATGCACTTTTCGATAGAACACCGGCATGGTGTATTCACTGGTCTCCCCTATGCCGTGAGAACTTGAAAGCAACGTGTACTACATCACTTCCACCCTCAGCTGCCGCTTTTACCACCCACTATGGAAGTGCTGACGTCACGCCAGCTGAAGAACATATTAGCTAGAGCAGTGATGGTGACCCTTGGCACCCCAGATGTTTTGGAACTACATTTCCCATGATGCTCAGCTACACTGCAGAGTGCATGAGCATCATGGGTAATGTAGTTCCAAAACATCTGGGGTGCCAAGGTTCACCATCACTGAGCTAGAGTAACGTTGCGTACTGCGCATGTGCAGGTCGTCAGCGCCATTATCCGGGGGGGGAGGCACTATTTTATAGAACACCGGTCCCAGGTCGGTAGGTGGGACTGTAAAACCTGGGAAACATGGCGGAGATCTGCTTGTGGATTGGGGGGGGGGGGTGTCGAATGTACAACGGGTGTGCAAAAGGGACCGGCCGGCTGTAAAGCCGCTAGATCGCTTCCACCTGACAGCCTCACCTTCCACTCATTCCCGGCTTCCACACGTGAAAAGCCACCCGCTGTTGTTGCTGCTGCCGCATACATCAGCGGCAGCGAAAGAATTCCGCTAAGATGGCGGTAAAATTATCCTCTCGCGTCACTCTTGGTGGGCATCACTGCCGCCAACCACGTGAATGGAGGTCACGCCGCCACCATGTATTGTTTGAAGGCTTTTAAGAGCCAAAATACCGATCGGGGGGGGGGGGGGGCAATATACCACCTCCTTGGTAAGGATGGGGCATGTTCGCACCCACACGCGCCCGCCAGGAAGCTGACACTCCGCAGCGCTAATCACAGGCAGTGAGACATTTCCTGGTCTGCGGCTGTACAGATCGGGAAACGTCTCACTGCCTGCGATCAGCGCTGCGGAGTGTCAGCTTCGTGGCGGGCGCGTGTGTGGCTGCGAACACGCCTGAGCCCACATCCTTACTCCTTGGCTGCAGTAGATCGCTTTTCAGAGGGTGACGCAAGCGCAAACAAGCCGTGGGTTCAAGAAAAAAAAAAAAAAAAAAAAAGGGGGTGTGACTCCACCCCGTGTTTTTTCCAACCCAGATGCATTTCCCGCTGGAATCCATAGAAATGAATTTTCTACGCTCGTCACAATGTGCTCTGTATCGATCGTCAACACAGATCGGCGCCCGCCAATGACGCGTTTAGGTGTGCCACGAAGCGCAGACATACGTGTGATCACATTTTAGTGCATTTCCATTCATTTCAATGGGAAATGAATGAAGAAATGACCTGACAGCCTATGGTGGGACATTGTCTGATATTGTCCTCCTAGATGGAGGTCTCCTCCACATCAGGAAAGTCCTCCCACCACCCCGGACACTGATGATGGTCTTCTCACGTGATCACCTCCAGGCTAGGCCTCCATGTCTCGCCTCCTCCAGCTGCCTTGGTCTGGTCACGTGGCTCCCACAGCACTTCCGGCTTCAGCTACGGGCCGCCGCCCGGGACAAAACTCCGCACTGCCACACAAAACGCCTCCACGGGCATTCCACCCACACACTGCCCCGCAGCAGTGTAATTCGTGACGGGTGTGAGTGGGGCAGTGCGGCGCCCCCTGACCGAACCATTGAAGATACCATAGAGAACAGGCGACGTGCGCGCCTCTGCTCTGTTGCCATGGAAACCTTTATATAGCGCTGCAAATGGTCCCTTGGCCCGAGAGAACTGCAGCCCTCCAATCAGCTCTCAGGGGGGGCGTGGGCAATTCCAGGACTCTGTGTCCACGTTGTAAGAGATGGGCGCTCGCGCCGTTGGCGCCCCCTAGTGGCCGGTCCTGCAGAGCTGCTATAATAGTTCTAAAGGGGAATAATAAAACATTAGAACAGTAGAACTTAAAGCAATTTTTTTTTTTTTTTTTTTAGTTACGAAGGGTTATAACAGGTTTTTTTTTTCAATCCCGGGGTGGGGTTAATCCCTCTCACTTCCTGTACCACGGTGAAAACAGGAAGTGAGGGGAAATCCCTCCGAAGTTAGTAAACCTATGGTCGCCGCCTCATCCCTTTAAACCCAAACACATATAAATTACACAGGATCTGGGGCTGATTATGGTGGTAATTAAACTAACTTAGTGCTTTATCTGCATTAATTAATTAAGGACCAGAAGGATTTGGCCCCTTAGGCCCGGTTCACACTGATGCGAGTTCATAACGAATGCGATGTGTCAAAAGCACTTTAAATTCGCATGTCATCCCTAAAGTCATTGTTTTCAATGACGGTCGTTCACATACACGAGTTGCGATTCCTCTACGAATGCGATGCGATAAAAAAAAAGGGTCTTGTGCGAGTTTACTGCGTTGCGTTACGAATTTAGTCTCCATAGACATCAATGTAAATCGTTCTTGAATCGCATTGATGGTTCACATATGTGCGAATTCCACCACACTACTCTCCACAAAAACCAGGAAGTACACAGGAAGTTAGCGCCTTTTTTTTTTTACATTATGATTCTATTGGCTAGAATATCAATCGCAGCTATGTCCAACTCCTGAAATTCGCGGTAAATTCGCTGTAAATTCGCACCTCCCACAGGACAAAAAACGGAACAAATTCACAGCGCAGCAGTGTGAACCGAGCCTTAATGACCAGGCCATTTTTTGCGATACGGCACTGTGTCGTTTTAACTGACAATTTTTTTAACTATAATAAATATCCCCCCCCCAAATGTAAAAAAAACAAATTTCTTCATCAGTTTATGCTGATATGTATTCTTTTACATATTTTTGATAAAAAAAATTTTAAAAATCGCAATAAGCGTATATTGATTGTTATAGTGTCTACAAAATAGCGTATATGTTTATGGCATTTTTATTAATAATAATTGTTTTTTTTTTTTTTTTTTACTAGTAATGGCAGTGATCTGCGATTTTTAGCAGGACTGCGACATTGCGGCGGACAAATCAGACACTTTTTTGGGACCGTTGACATTTATACAGCGATCAGAGCTAAAAATAGCCACACTGATTACTGTATAAATGTCACTGGCAGGGAAGGGGTTAACACTAGTGGTCTTAAACCAGTCGACGTACCATGACGGCGATTCACCCAGGAGAACCAACCTGCCGCAGTATAACTGCGGCGGCTGGTCTTTAAGTGGTTAAATTAGCCTCCGACTCCTTTGTCATTCATATGTGTTCGGGTTTAAAGAGATGAGGTGGCAACCCTAAGGCTGCATTCACACCTGAGCGTTTTCAGCTCATAAAACGCTTGTAAAACACCCAAAAAAAAGCCTGAAAAACGGCCAACAAGCAAAATCTTATTCATTTCAATGGCACCTGTTCACATTTGAGCGTTTTGTCACCTGAAACAAAACGCCTGAAAAATGCCCTTAGCTCAAAAAACTGTCACCACTGCAGGTGCTCCCATCTTCACCCGTCTTCCTTCCAGGTTCGTGGACTTCGGCTGTGTGACTGGCCGGAGCTGCAATGATGTCACTCCCGTGCACGCATGCGGGAGCCGCCATTTAGGGCACAGGGCTCTGAAGGAACGTCCGTTTACGGCACGGGGCTCTGAAAGAACGTCCGTTTACGGCACGGGGCTCTGAAGGAACGTCCGTTTACGGCACGGGGCTCTGAAGGAACGTCCGTTTACGGCACGGGGCTCTGAAAGAACGTCCGTTTACGGCACGGGGCTCTGAAGGAACGTCCGTTTACGGCACGGGGCTCTGAAGGAACGTCCGTTTACGGTACGGGGCTCTGAAGGAACGTCCGTTTACGGCACGGGGCTCTGAAGGAACGTCCGTTTACGGCACGGGGCTCTGAAGGAACGTCCGTTTAAGGCACGGGGCTCTGAAGGAACGTCCGTTTACGGCACGGGGCTCTGAAAGAACGTCCGTTTACGGCACGGGGCTCTGAAGGAACGTCCGTTTACGGCACGGGGCTCTGAAGGAACGTCCGTTTACGGCACGGGGCTCTGAAGGAATGTCCGTTTACGGCACGGGGCTCTGAAGGAACGTCCGTTTACGGCACGGGGCTCTGAAGGAACGTCCGTTTACGGCACAGGGCTCTGAAGGAACTGCCGTTTACGGCACGGGGCTCTTAAGGAATGGCCGTTTATGGCACAGGGCTCTGAAGGAACGGGCGTTTACGGAACGGGGCTTTGAAGGAGCGGCCGTTTACGGCACAGGGCTCTGAAGGAACGGCCGTTTACGGCACAGGGCTCTTAAGGAACGGCCCCTTATGGCACAGGGCTATTGCCTGGGGGCCCCATAATCTCCTATTGCCTGGGGGCCCCATAATCTCCTATTGCCCAGGGGCCCCATAATCTTCTCCTATTGCCCGGGGGCCCCATGAGTTGTCAGTCTGCCCCTGGATGCAGGTGAATTGGAATGTGATTATAGAGCATCCCCAGTTTGTTCTACCCGAGGCTGACTGTTCTTCATGTCCTACACCCGGAGGTATGCCACCATATGACACTGTAATGTATATTGCAAATAGAAGTTTTCGGTAGATTATGCCAAAAGTCTTTATAATATTTGATGTTACAATGGCAGTCCTAGCGGATTCCTCTGTGAAGAGCTGAGTGCTGGGGATATGGCAGGAGAACTTGCCATAATATGACATAATACATTTTATTGCAAATTTAACTTTCCATGTTCCAGCACTTAGACCCCTTTCACACCGAGGCGCTTTACAGGTGCTACAGCTCTAAAAATAGCGCCTGTAAAGAGCCTCTCCTGTCTCTCCAGTGTGAAAGCCAAAGGGCTTTCACATTGGAGCGGTGCGCTTGCAGCACGGTAAAAAAAAGGCTGCAAGCCGCATCTTTGCTGCGCTGTAGGTTTTACCAAACGCTGGTGGTTTTAACCCTTTTTCGGCCGCTAGCGGCGGTTAAAACCGCCCCTGCTAGCTGCTGAATAGCGACGGTAAAGCGGCGCTAAAAATAGCGCCGCTTTATCGCCGAAGGCCCGCCCGCCCCAGTATGAAAGGGCTCTTACAGTTTTGCACTCTCCCTTCTCTCTGAAGCAGACTGTACTCATTCAAAAAAAAACATTTACTAGTAAAAAAGAAAAATAAGAGACACAGAATGCCTATGTATGTCAAAAACGGCAAACTTTAATTGGCACTGATCAGGCTGCATTTAATTGATTAAACCTCCCTGAAATGAGTTTTTGAAGATTGGGATGTCTGCTGTCTAGGAGGAGAGAGAGATCGGTGTTCATACTTAGTATGAACACACGATCTGTCTCCTCTCCTCTGAAAGAACCAGGATCTGTGTGTTTACACACACAGATCCTGATTCTCGCTCTGTCACGAGCGATCGTGGGAGCTTGGCGGTCATCGTGCCCGCTGGGTACTCGCATCGGCTCCAGGCACCTAGTGGCCAAAAAGCGAAGCGACGTAAGGTAACGTTGTTTCGCCCAGCCGTGCCATTCTGCTGCAGTAAAACTGGGGCGGCTGGTCGGCAAGCAGTTAATGTGTGTTGAAGCCGAAGCAAGTGTAAATGAGCCCTTAGGTGCATGAACACAAAGCAAGTGTACGTAATGTGATGACACCAACAGATGTCAACGCACGCCCTGAGTTTGGGGGTGTCCGTTGGGTTTCCTGCGCCCTTTCCTAATTTCCTGGCAAGCCCTCTGAACACCAGGCAAAAGATTTCTATTTTTGTGCATGAAAACCTGAGATAAAAGCCTCGTACACACGATCGGATTTTCCGACAGGAATTGCGTGATGACAGGCTGTTGGCAGAAAATCCGACCGTTTGTACGCTCCAGCGGACAATTGTTGTCAGATTTTCCGCTGAGAAATGTTGGATGGCAGGCTTTAAAATTTTCAGCGGACAAATGTCTGTTGTCGGATTTTCCGAGCGCGTGCACACAAGTCCATCGGACAAAAGTCCAAAGTACAAACACGCATGCTCGGAAGCAAGGAGGAGCCAGAAGCGGTCGGTCTTATGAAATCTCCAAATGCAGCGCACAATTCTCTTCTTCTTTAATGGGATAATAATGAAGCTGCTTTGCTGGTGATACTGATGGAGTTATTGCAAACTAATTTTCAAAGGCTTTTTTTTTTCTAGTGATATCAAGAATAATATTATTATGCTTGTTATTTTTTGGGGGGGCAAGTTACCACAACACCATTATCCCGTAGTTTTTAAGATCAAAGATACAACTATGTTGGTGTCCCTTGTTAATTTTATATTGTATTTTTTAAAATGTAACTGCCTACTCCCAAACTGTCATTTGAAGTAAAACACATAGCCAAGTATTATTCTACACAATTTTTTTTATTGTGCATTAAAAAAAGAAAACAAATACAATTAGACATGTTATCTGCCAATAGAACTTAACCAAAAAGTGCATTCTCTGCATCCAAAAATCTAGAAAATATACCAAATCAAATCATTATTATTCAACCAAAAAATAAAATAAAAGCCTCATGCACGTGTCCTGCTTCTTAATATAGGGGGTCAACAATGCCAAGAGTTGGTGAAAGCAGGGGTCCGTCATCCGGAGATAATTCCAAAAATCATCTGGATTATTCTCCTGGAGCTCCCGCAGCAAAGGCATATGACATAATTGGTCACGATTAATAAAGCAACCAATTTTTGGTCCAAGAAATCCTCCTCCTCCTGTTCCTGGACTGGACTTGGGTCAAAGCAATAACTCCAAGGCCAATAATAAATAACACGTTATCTCCTCCGATTCCGCAACATGTCTGGTTGACGAACGGCCGTTCAGAAACAAACTGAAAGGCGCGAAATGAAAAAGCACAAATCAACACTCACAAAACTTCTACTAACATGAAAAGGGTGGCGCTAAAGAGCTGAAAAAACACATAGTACGTCACTACGTTCGTGTTTGTGTGCCGTTTGTATGCAAGACAAGTTTGGGGCCAACGCCCTTCAGACAAAAGTCCAAGGTTTTGTCTGCGGAAAATCCGATCGTGTGTACGAGGCTTTACAGCTCTGCCACACAGCACAGTCCTGTGGGAGGGAAATTGATCCTTCTTTGTTGCAATTTTATTTTCACTTAGGTCTCCTCTCCACACCCATCTTTTGGCTGGACAATGAAAAGAGAAGCAGCCGGTGGAGGCCGGTGGTATATTTTTTTTTGGGTGGGGGGGCAAACAGTGCACAGTGACCATCACTACTGTAAATTACATGTATGTAGGTTACACAGACATTTTTTACAAACTGACAGCTGAAAGAAGATGAGCTTTTAAAGGACAAACTGTAACGTGAACCTGATGTCAATGGCTTATGTATGTAAGTTGTTATTGGATACATTACATTAATACAGAATTTTCTCTATAGAGTTTTTCATGAAAAGGTTTCATTTCTTTGAGTTGATTTTTTTTTTCTATCTTTTGTAAAAAATTTAAGAAAGCTTCAATGTAATTTTCTTTCAAGATCAAAACAGTATTCTTTTGATCTGTTGTCACAGGCCCCTAAACAGTGTGAGGCCCATAGGCCGGTGCCTACTCTGCCTATTTGGTAATGGGATTGCCCAAGGGGACAGGCCACATACTTTTGGCCTAGCTATATTTTTAGAGAATGTCAGGCTCTTTTTACACCAGAAAAAATGCCGCTCTCATGCCCCGTACACACGGTCGGATTTTCCGACGGAAAGTGTGTGATAGGACCTTGTTGTCGGAAATTCCGACCGTGTGTAGGCTCCATCACACATTTTCCATCGGATTTTCCGACACACAAAGTTTGAGAGCAGGATATAAAATTTTCCGACAACAAAATCCGTTGTCGGAAATTCCGATCGTGTGTACACAAATCCGACGGACAAAGTGCCACGCATGCTCAGAATAAATAAAGAGATGAAAGCTATTGGCCACTGCCCCATTTATAGTCCCAACGTACGCGTTTTACATCACCGCGTTTAAAACGATCGGATTTTCCAACAACTTTGTGTGACCGTGTGTATGCAAGACAAGTTTGAGCCAACATCCATCGGAAAAAATCCTAGGATTTTGTTGTCGGAATGTCCGATCAATGTCCGACTGTGTGTACGGGGCATTAGAGTTGTCTAGCCTTTCTTTTTTTTTATGCCTCTAGATGAAGTTCTATGTTAGCCTATGTGGCCAGGCACATCAGACATTTAGATCAGTTTTATAAGAGCAGCGGTTAGAGGATTAAAAAACGGTGCATTCAGAGAGGAGCTTATGAGCATGATTTTCTTGCATAAACACGTATGTGCGTAAATGTATTCCAATAGCTGGAACATTTTATTATTCTGGTTAGTAGGATGCATTTACACTACGTGTGTAGCACCCTCTACTTAGGTAAGTGCTAGAGTTGAGATTTTTGGTGAGTGCAGGTAAATTCAGGCAGGTTTAGCTGGAAGCTAGACCTGTTTGTTTTGATCTGTGTGGGCTGGGAGTGGCCTAGAGTAGGCTGGGGACTTACAGATAGTATCACTTCTCGGTTACCTCCCTCCTGCTTTTTTGTATTCTAGAAGAGAGGAGGGAAAGAGAGGTGGAGCTGCCTGGGGTGTTCTAAGGAGCCCTGACCAATCCCCAATTTGGACTGGCAGGGGGCAGGCCTCCCTAAATACCTAGAGTCAGCCCAGCTGGGGAGGAGTTGTCAGGTGCAAGAACTGAGGATGTAGTGCTAGGCTGTCGGGGGGCCTTTAAGCGCACTCCCCATTCTGGGGGGGGGGTGACCTTGGGCCTGGGAATCGGGTGCAGGGCGGATCCCTTCAAGACCAGGAGGCACAGAGAGGAGTCGGAGAGGACAGTGAGAGCCAGGGGCGGACTGACAACTCATGGGGCCCCCCGGGCAATAGGAGATTATGGGGCCCCCGGGCAATAGGAGATTATGGGGCCCCCGGGCAATAGGAGATTATGGGGCCCCCAGGCAATAGGAGATTATGGAGCCCCCAGGCAATAGATTATGGGGCCACACAGTCTACACACACACATACAGTATACACACACAGACACACAGTATACACACACAGAATACACATACACACACACTGAAAAGGTACTGGAGAGGCGGGGCAGCTATAATCTTGGGATTTTTTTTAAAACACAGATTTTTACATACTGTCCCTGGTTTTATGGAGGCTGGAAACCCTGATGGGGCCCCTTAGTGGCATGGGGTCCTCGGGCAGTGCCCGAATGGTCAGTCCGCCCCTGGTCAGAGCAAGTCTTCAGGAGGGAACCACCGATGTGTGCAGCCAGGAGGGTTGGTGAGTGACATGTGCTGTCGGGAGGACTAGAGAGGCATGCCAGAGAAGACTGGGAGGAAACAGTCAGAGCTGGGTGTGGAGCAGTGAGGATTGCAATGTCACGGGCAGTGAAGACGGGCAGCTGCAGCCAGGAGGGCTGGCAGGACCTGAAGAGGGATTGCTGGGAGCAGTAGCTACCACTAAAGACTTCTTATTCTTTTGCTACATTAAAGGGACCCACGGTCCCTGCTTATAAATGGCAATTTCTAGGGCCTGACTGAGTCAGTGTGAACTAGGGTTACCACTTTTTCTTCAAGCTAAACCCGAACACTTTAGCAGTGTACAGCAAAAAAAAATTTTTAGTATACACTATAGAATTGTAACAGACCCGGGACACCTTTGGTAACTCCAAAGAGAATAGTAATGCAGCGTGCATAGTGCCCCCTCACCCTCCTGTCAGGCCCTGTTCCGAGCCACATCCCTGTCTGAATATTGTGTCCGGGTCTCAGGCATACTGAAACCCCGACACATGATTCAAAACCCTGTCCGGGTGAAACCTGGACAGGTAGTAATCCTAGTGTTAGGCCTAACCATGTGCTAGCTGTACCTGGAAGTGAAGTGTTGTGCAGGAGAGAAAGAGAGAGAGAGAGAGAGAGAGAGAGAGAGAGAGAGAGAGAGAGAGAGAAACAGTCTGCAAGCAAGTGTTGTGCTGGAGGAGACTGGAGTTGTAAAGTGTATATAGTGTCCCAACTTATTGAAAATACAATCAACCAATTGTTCTTTCTACTGGGCATCCCATATATTCCTATCCCTATCCAAGTTCAAATTCCTCAATAAAATAACAAAACAAACATCTGGACTGTTCATTGTCTCCAGGGTGAGTGGGAAGTGAATGCCGGGCTGGGCAGGGGGACAGGTGGGCCACAACTTTCAGCAGCCCCTATGGGGGTACCGCTACACGTGCATAAACATTTGTACATATACAACATTAGAGGCATTGTTTTGGCCATGTTTTGGTAGAAACTTTCAGCATATTTGGAACATAAATTCATAAGCCCATGTGCATACGAGCCGACCAGCCGCCGCAGTTTTACTGCGTCAGAATGGCACGGCTCGGCGAATCGACGTATGTTACGTCACTTCGCCCCGTGGTCCCCGGAGCCGATGAGAGTGCCCGGCGGGCGCGATGACCGCCGGGCTCCCGCGATCGCTCGTGACACACCGAGAACCGGGATCTGTGTGTGTAAACACACAGTTTCCGGTTCTCTGAGGGGAGAAGAGACTGATCCTGTGTTCATACAAAGTATGAACAGCGATCTGTCATCTCCCCTAGACAGTCCTATTCCCCCTACAGTTAGAACACAGAGACGGAACACAGTTAAGCCCTTGATCGCCCCCTAGTGTTAACCCCTTCCCTGCCAGTGACATTTATACAGTAATCAGTGCATTTTTATAGCACTGATCGCTGTATAAATGACAATGGTCCCAAAAAGGTGTCAAAAGTGTCCAATGTGTCTGCCATAATGTCGCAGTCCTGATAAAAATCGCAGATCGCTGCCATTACTAGTAAAAAAATAATGATAATAATAATGCTATAAATCTATCTACCTATTTTGTAGACTCTATAACTTTTGTGCAAACCAATCAATGTACGCTTATTGCTATTTTTATTACCAAAAATATGTAAAAAAATACGTAACGGCCTAAACTGAGAAAAAAATTACTTTTTAAAAAAAAAAAATAAGGATATTTATTATAGCAAAAAGTACAAAATATTGTGTTTTTTTTTTTTAATTGTTTTTCTTTTTTTGTTTATAGCACAAAAAATAAAAGCCGCAGAGATGATCAAATACCACCAAAAGAAAGCTCTATTTGTGGGGAAAAAAAGGACGTCAATTTTGTTTGGGTGCAGCGCCGCATGACCGCGCAATTGTCAGTTAAAGCAACGCAGTGCCGAATCACAAAAAATGGCCTGGTCATTCAGCAGCCAAATCTTCCGGGGCTGAAGCGGTTAAAGTAGTAAAAAACCCTGAAATTAAAACCCTATACATTAAGTTCCCCCCAAATAGTGCAAAATAATTTTGTGCCCCTTAATCTTTTGCTTTTAATGTCCCCCCCCCCCCCCCCCCCCCCAGGAGTGCCACCTGTACACAGCAGTAGGACCGATGTGCAATAGGACCTGCTGGCATTGTCTGCCAAGTGCATGAACAGTAGGGGCTTCTCTCTGAGATCTGGCACTGTGCCTGGCAAGTACAAAGGGGTCTTTGAAGCTGTGCTCAACCAGCGCATGCACTGTTGCACAGTAGAGTGCTTTGCAAGCCAAACACAGTAATATGCATGCATTGGCCAGGCACAGCGACAACAGCACCCTACTGCACATGCTCTGTCCGGAGAAAGTGGCAGCAAGCCCTACCGTACACAGCGCCAGAGCACTGAAAGGCAGCAGCCCCTACTGAGTACACACCACAGTGCCAGAGCACCAGAAGGCAGCTCATGTGTCCCACGGGCAAGGCACTGGGTGGTGGCAGTTCCCATGTTGGCGTGTCACCAGGAAGGCACTGGAGACAAAGGAGACACCCATTAAGCCAAAACTCAACAGGAAGGAGGAAACACAGTCCCTGCGATAACACATTGGGGGTAATTTACCGAAAGTGGAGAGTGCAAAATCTGGTGCAACTCTGCATAGAAACCAATCGGCTTCCAGGTTTTATTGTCAAAGCTTAAAGCGGAGTTCCGCCAAAAACAAAAAAATTAAAAGTCAGCAGCTGAAAAAAGTGTAGCTGCTGACTTTTAATAATCAGACACTCACCTGTCCCAGGGTCCAGCGATGTGGGTGCACGAAGCCCCTCTCCTCTCCCCCTCCTCTTCACGGCATCGGGGATTATTACTGTATGCCCGGCTGTGGCCTCACTGCGCATGCGCAAGCCGCACTGTGAATGGCCGGGCAATCTTCTGGGACCTGTGATGTGTCCCAAGAAGATTTCAGGGAGGGACGGGGGGAGGAGAGGTGAACTTCCTTCCGGCGCCGCGGAGTCCCGGGAGATAGTGGGAGCTGGATGCCTCTAAAAGGAGGCTATCCGCTCCCCTCCCCCCCCCAAAAAAATGACGTGCCAAATGTGGCATGTCAGGGGGTCACCGTCACTTGAAGTTCCATTTTTGGGTGGAACTCCGCTTTAACTGAACAAGCTGAAGTTAGAAGCTGATTGGCTACCATGCACAGCTGCACCAGATTCTGAGTGCACCAGTTTTAGTAAATCTACCCCATTGCATGCCATGTATGGGCAATGAGGGGCGGAGCTCTGTGTTGTTTTCTACACGTAATGCTGTTCACTTTTTTCTCTTATTTTACTGAAGTGCATTACAAAAAAAAAACAAACAACATCCTGTGTATTATTGCCCGGGCCTCATGATTGGTCAGTTAGGTTCCAGAATTTTATCGTGGGATGCAGGCTGTGGTTTTTCCGAAACTCCAACCTTTAGGAGATCCTGATGGGGCCGGCTTATAATCTGGGGAGGTTTGTACCGCACTGTATCAAAAGAGTATATTTTGCTCTAACCATATGTAAAAAAACAACAAAACGGTGCAGCTGCTCGTGTAAGTCAAAAATACAAAAAGGACCCAAACAAAGTAACAAAAAAAATTTACAAGCGCGCCACCAATAACTATGTATCTGAATACAATGTATACAACTACATTTCCGTGATTCACCACTATTCTCGTGAAGAAATGTTTTAAAAAAATATTTTTCAAACTAGCTGAAATATCTTGTTTATGTAAAGTGTTTATATGTCATAAATAAGGAGCAACTAATTTACTCCATTTACTTTTACGTATACCAATAGGTTAAATGAATAACTATTCAAATGGTGAAATATAAGTAAAAAGTTACCAAGTGCCTATTAAAACTGGTGCCTCTTTAAAAAAATAGCACAAATAAACACCCTTGTGATGTGTCATAAAAGATAAAGTCCATATGAGGATATCTTGTATTGTAGATCAATCATGAATCTTCTGCTTTGGAACAAACAAATAAATGATCTTCCCGCTATAGGTAAAGTAGAAATGCTCGCTTACCGAATCTGAAGGATCTCAAATTATAGAGATCTTAAAGGCTTGTTGCATTCGCCTGCCGGCATCTGTGATCTCCACCTGGGTAGTAATCCAGAAAGTTTTTCCTGTTTTTCTTCAATGGAATCAGTGGCGTCTCCAGCTTTCATATTTAGGGGGGGCACATGGGGGGACAGGGACAAATATAGGGGGGCAACTATATTTTATATATATATATATATATATATATATATATATATATATATATATATATCCTGGGGCCCTTTACTACAACCCCACAACGGCCCTTTCACATTTTCTGCAGTGAGCTCCCTTCCTACAAGAGATATATGTCACCAGCATACCAAGAAAATATAAGGATCCAAAGCAGTGGGAGAACTATCAGGGTTGCAAAGGTTGTCTTGCCACCGGGCCCTGGTGTTCTGCCACTGTGGGGTTCCCCAGCCTCCTCTTGCTGTCCTGCCCCTGCTATTGACAGCACTGGTCTGGCATCTCTTGGAATTTACAGGCTGGTTCTCCTGTCCTAAGGATGGGAGAAGGGCCCCCTCTGCCCCCCCCCAGGGACGCCATTGAATGGAATAACCAACAGACACTTTCTTTGGGTTCAGGTGTTAAACTTCCACAGCTGTGGGAGGGAAGGTCAATTATCTTCCCTCAATCCTCCACACATCCAGACCCCTCAATGAAAACAAAACGGGGGAAACTCCATAGTGTAGATGTAAAAATTTATTAAAAGTCACTTGTAATTTCACAACAATTGCACACAGCACTAAGAACACAGCATTTCGGAAACTGCAAGCCAAAAATCAAATCAAATTGCACAGCAACATCACCGCAAATAGTGCACAGCAAAGGGAACTGGATAAAAAATGTTTCACAGGCAGCAGAGGGTTGAGCCTTCTCATTGCATAGGGAAAAAATGAATAAAACGTGATGGCATCACAGCCACTTGCTCCATCCGACGCGCGTTTCCCCTCAACAGGCTTCTACTGGGAACGGAGACATCATTGACATAGTGCGAAACGCATTAGCTGATTGCCTGTACACCCTGTCAATGATGTCCTGTATGACATGTTCCTGATTTTACAATAAAGCAATTTGGATTATAATTTCCTGGAGTGCGGCGGTCCGGATTTTCCTGTTTGCACACAGCCTCTACTGTTTGTTCAGTGTGAAAGCCTGAGGGCTTTCACACTGAAGCGGTGCGCAGGCAGGAGAAGAAAAAAACTCCTGCAAGCCACATCTTTGGAGCGGTGAAGGAGCGGTGTATTCACCGCTCCTAAACCGCTCCTGCCCATTGAAATCAATGGGGCAGCGCGGCTATACCGCGGCAATACCGCGGCTATAGCCGCGCTATGCGAGCGGTTTTAACCCTTTTTCGGCCGCCAGCGGGGGTTAAAACCGCACCGCTAGCGGCCGAATACCGCCGCAAAAACAACAGTAAAACAGCGCTAAAAATAGCGCTGTTTTACCGCCGACGCCCCCACCGCCCCAGTGTGAAAGGGGCCTAAGCGAGCATTTCTACTTTACCTATAGCGGGAAGATCATTTATTTGTTTGTTCCAAAGCAGAAGATTCATGATTGATCTACAATACAAGATATCCTCATATGGACTTTATCTTTTATGGCACATCACAAGGGTGTTTATTTATGCTAGTTTTTTTAAAGAGGAACAAGTAATAATTGAATTGGTGTGTTGAAAGATTATGAACGCATAGATCTATACAATTGATTTTTTTTCACATAAGCACCAGTTTTAATAGGCACTTGGTAACTTTTTACTTATATTTCACCATTTGAATAGTTATTCGTTTAACCTATTGGTATAAATAAAAGTAAATGGAGTAAATTAGTTGCTTCTTATTTATGACATATAAACACTTTGCATAAACAAGATATTTCAGCTAGTTTGAAAAATATTTTTTTTAAACATTTCTTCACAAGAATAGTGGTCAGTCACGGAAATGTAGTTAGGTTTGTACCGCAGCCAAAGGTGCTTACTATCTATTATGGTGCTGTGCATTCTATTGTAACAGATGATTATTTAGGATGGTTACAGAGGCTTGTGTGATCATATGAGGTCCATAGGGAAGCGAGTTCTAGTTGGGGAATCCTGCTAGTCGCTGTTGAGCAGCACGTAGACGTTCAATGTGGTCCTTTAAGGTCTTCCTCTCTCTGCTCGTATCCTGCTTCTCCTGTAGGAGCACATCTAAATTCTCTTTATCCTGGATCAGCTCCATCATCTGAGACTCAAGCTGTGTAGCAAACTCGAACAAGACGTAGTACTGAATAATAAGAGGGATTTGATTGGCCAGGCGAGTCGTTGCATTCTAGGTGAAAGAAAATGATTGAGACGTTAGAGCATGGATGACGAATTGGTACTTTAGGCAGCCCTCTTAAAGTGTGTCTTCACTTGGTGGTCCTGCCAGTAACATACTTCCTGTCTTAGGGTGACAACACTCTACTGAACCTATAGAGGAGGAGGGTTGTCACCCTAATACAGGACTACAGGACAACTGTTAGGCATGTGCAATTCGTTTCGTTCCGAATTCGTTTTTTAACGAATTTCAACAAATTCGTTATTACGGAAATATCCAAATTAACGAAAACCCGTTTAACGAATTTTTCCGAATATTCGTAAATTTGAAAAATTTGTACATTCGTAAATTAGTACATTCGTAAATTGGTAAATTTGTACATTCGCACATTCGTAAATAAGTGAATTCGTAAATTTGTAAATTCGGAAATCTGAAATAATAAATAACTAATAATAACTTAACTATTACTAGTAACTATTAAATTAGAGGTATTGTAATTTCCTTTCAAATTTGGCTGTTAGTGAACGTAACACATACAAATTTATCCAAAGTTATGAATGATCCAAAATAACGAATGCCGTATCCAAACGAATGGAACGTAATGAATTAATAATAATTAATAACAATAATAATAATAAAAACCTTTTATTATTATTATTTATTATTAATTTGTTCCGTTCCATTTGTTTAGATGCAGCATTCGTTTTGGATAATTCGTAACTTCGATAAAATTCGTATTTGTTACGTTCACTGATAGTCAAATTTGAAAGGAAATTACAATACCTATAATTTAATAGTTAGTTACTATTTCAGATTTTCGAATTTTCGGGTTTTTGGCTTTTCAAATTTAGAATTTACAAATTTCCGAATTTTCTAATTTACAAATGTATGATTTTACAAATTTACGATTGTACGAATTTACGAATGTACGACTGTAAGAATATACAAATTTACGAATGTACGAATGAGCGAATGTACGAATTTACGAATTGCGATCATAACGAATGACCTGAAAAACAAAAAAAAAAAATAAACGAATGAAATGAAAACGAATGGATTTTTTGGCTGCGCACATGTCTAACAACTATCCTTCTACCCATTTACATAGAATAGGGTGGAGATGTTCTGTAGTTTACAGAGGTGAACTGAGTAGGGATGATAAGGCTGCTTGAAATAACATCTAATTTATTACTTCAATAAATGTATCACAAAGTTAATGCGCAAGGCTGGTGCACGCTCTGTTCTTGTCTTATAAGTGCAATTGTGGCCGGTTCAAAAGGACCTTTATCATGCACAAAAGACTCACCTTGAAATATGCCTGGATGTGGAAGGACATTTCAACAATTGATAACTCCAACTGGTTGGGTTGTGCAACCGGTTGCACCTGAGTCTGTGCTACAGATTGTACCTTAGCCAGTTGGGGAAAAGAAAACTTGCCGTACCGAGGTTTAGGTTGTGCCTTAGCTGGTTGGAGAAAAGAAAACTTGCCGTACCGAGGTTTAGGTTGTGCCTTAGCTGGTTGGAGAAAAGAAAACTGGCTGGGCTGTGCTTCAGGTTGAACTTTGGCTGGTTGGAGAAAAGAAAACTGGCTGGGCTGTGCTTCAGGTTCCGCCTTAGCTGGTTGGAGAAAAGAAAACTGGCCGGGCTGTGCTTCAGGTTCCGCCTTAGCTGGTTGGAGAAAAGAAAACTGTACGGGCTGCACTTCAGGTTGAACCTTAGCTGGTTGGAGAAAAGAAAACTGTCCGGGCCGTGCTTCAGGTTGCACCTTAGCTGGTTGGAGAAAAGAAAACTGGCTGGGCTGTGCTTCAGGTTGTGCCTTAGCTGGTTGGAGAATAGAAAACTGGCCAGGCTGTGCTTCAATTTGAACCTTTGCTGGTTGGAGAAAAGAAAACTGGCTGGGCTGTGCTTCAGGTTGTGCCTTAGCTGGTTGGAGAATAGAAAACTGGCCAGGCTGTGCTTCAATTTGAACCTTTGCTGGTTGGAGAAAAGAAAACTGGCTGGGCTGTGCTGCAGGTTGCACCTTAGCTGGTTGACCAAAAGAAAACTGCCTGGGCTGCGCTACAGGTTGCACCTTAGCTGGTTGGAGAAAAGAAAACTGGCTAGGCTGTGCTTCAGTTTGAACCTTAGCTGGTTGGAGAAAAGAAAACTGGCTAAGCTGTAATTTAGGTTGCGCCTTAGCTAGTTGAAGAAAAGAAAACTGTCCGGGCTGTGCTTCAGGTTGCGCCTTAGCTGGTAGGAGAACAGAAAACTGGCCAGGCTGTGCTTCAGGTTGAAGCTTTGCTGGTTGGAGAAGAGAAAACTGGCCGGGCTGTGCTTCAGGTTGCACCTTAGCTGGTTGGAGAAAAGAAAACTGGCTGGGCTGTGCTTCAGGTTGAACTTTGGCTGGTTGGAGAAAAGAAAACTGGCTGGGCTGTGCTTCAGGTTCCGCCTTAGCTGGTTGGAGAAAAGAAAACTGGCCGGGCTGTGCTTCAGGTTCCGCCTTAGCTGGTTGGAGAAAAGAAAACTGTACGGGCTGCACTTCAGGTTGAACCTTAGCTGGTTGGAGAAAAGAAAACTGTCCAGGCCGTGCTTCAGGTTGCACCTTAGCTGGTTGGAGAAAAGAAAACTGGCTGGGCTGTGCTTCAGGTTGTGCCTTAGCTGGTTGGAGAATAGAAAACTGGCCAGGCTGTGCTTCAATTTGAACCTTTGCTGGTTGGAGAAAAGAAAACTGGCCAAGCTGTAATTTAGGTTGCGCCTTAGCTGGTTGAAGAAAAGAAAACTGTCCGGGCTGTGCTTCAGGTTGCGCCTTAGCTGGTTGACCAAAAGAAAACAGCCTGGGCTGCGCTACAGGTTGCGCCTTAGCTGGTTGACCAAAAGAAAACAGCCTGGGCTGTGCTTCAGGTTGCGCCTTAGCTGGTAGGAGAACAGAAAACTGGCCAGGCTGTGCTTCAGGTTGCACCTTAGCTGGTTGATCAAAAGAAAACTGCCTGGGCTGCGCTACAGGTTGCACCTGAACTGATAAAGAAAACTGGTTGGAAACTTTGTCCTGATTTACTACCAAGCACGGCTTTGTGGCCTCTTCTCGGGCTTCCTTCAGGGATCCACCATAAAGGATATCCTGACAATAAATAATTTTCTCTAATGTAAACTGAGTCCGAATTCCTTTTTCTGCTTCCTTCTGCTGCATGTTACAGATATTCTCAATTTTAGCCTTGAGCAAGCAAAAAAAGAAAAAAAAAAGATTAACCCGTTAAAAATAAACATATTCTAAAAGTAGTACAGTTAAAACGAAGTATAACATGGAAATACATACACAACACACAAGCTACCTACACTGGGCTCTTTTTCATCCTGTTTGTTGCCCATATAAGTCTATGGGGGTTATTTACGAAAGGCAAATCCACTTTGCACTGAAAGTGCACTTGGATGTGCAGTCGCTCTGAATTTAAGGGGATTGGAAATGAGTGGAAGCTCTGCTGATTTTATCACCCAATCATGTGCAAGCTAAAATGCTGTTTTTTATTTTCCTTACACGTCCCCCTCGGATCTACAGCGACTGCCATTCCAAGTGCAGAAGGGGAGAACGGAAAAATTAAAGGAGGAAGAGGTGTCCATTGGTACAAACAGCTGATATCTCTCAGAGAAGGGATTTTCAGATTTTTGGTAAAGTATACATTTCTATTGGTCTGTAGACAATTAACTGAGACATACATATAGCTGAACTATTCAGTTTTGTAGTACAAGATTTGAATTTGTGATAATTCTAACTGCACTATGAATTGTTGCTTTTTCAATTCATCCAGAGGGATTCACATACGTGGATCATCTCACTGAAGCTGATTCAGTTTATAGTCAATGGCTTAGTGACAATGTATGTTTTAGTTAAAATTATTTATTGGAAATTGTCTTTACCTTAAATCTAAGTCTGGTTAAAATCACCAAATTCGTACATGGTATAACAAATTTGTCCATGTGCCGTTAAAATAATCTGAGCTTGTAAATGTTCGTTGTTTGAGAAAGGTCCCG
Source organism: Aquarana catesbeiana (assembly GCF_042186555.1). Classification (NCBI taxonomy): domain Eukaryota; kingdom Metazoa; phylum Chordata; class Amphibia; order Anura; family Ranidae; genus Aquarana; species Aquarana catesbeiana. The sequence goes on along the minus strand of NC_133325.1, from coordinate 765,188,935 downwards.
TGTCAAAATCAACACTTTGTTGTCACATTCTGCTGAGCCACTAAGAAGCCATTAATCACTCCTAACCGCTTCCCGACCGCCTCACACAGATATACTGCGGAAGAAGGGCACGTACAGGCAGATTAACGTACCTGTACAATGCCCTCTAAGAGGTGGCTTGCGGGCATGCGCGCGCCCGCCGTGACCGTAATCGCAGGTCCCGCGGACCCAACTACTGCGGGGATACCCGCGATCATCTCACAGTGAGGAAGAGCGGGGAGATGCTAATGTAAACAAGCATCTCCCCGTTCTGCCTAGTGACAGTGTCACTGATCGCAGCTCCCCGTAATTGGGAGCGGTGATCAGTGTCGTGTCACACACAGCCCCTCCCCCCACAGTTAGAATCACTCCCTAGGACACACTTAACCCCTACAGCGCCATCTAGTGGTTAACCCCTTCAGTGCCAGTCACATTTACACAGTAACCAATTTTTAATTGCACTGATCGCTGTATAAATGTGAATGGTCCCAAAATCGCCCGAAAAGTGTCCAATGTGTCCGCCATAATGTCGCAGTCACGATAAAAATTGCTGATCACCGCTATTACTAGTAAAAAAAAATTATCAATAAAAATGCCATAAAACTATTCCCTATTTTGTAGACGCTATAACTTTTGTGCAAACCAATCAATAAACGGTGATTGCAATTTTTTTTACCAAAAATATGTGGAAGAATACGTATCGGCCTAAACTGAGGAAAAAAAACGGTGTATTTTTTTATATTTTTTGGGGATATTTCTTATAGCAAAAAGTAAAAAAATAATGCGTTTTTTTTCAAAATTGTCGCTATTTTTTTGTTTATAGCGCAAAAAATAAAAACTGCAGAGGTGATCAAATACCACGAAAAGAAAGCTCTATTTGTGGGGAAAAAAAGGACGTCAATTTTGATTGGGTGCAACGTCGCACGACCACGCAGTGACGACCAACTCCTTTTAAAAAATTGTCTTTTTGATCTGTAGTGTTGTAATTCTCTGTAAAATCCAGTTCGCTATGGAAACCTCGAGGCCTGGAGACTTCAGTGACCATTCGTTTAAGATATACCCAAGGAGGAGGAAAAGGACATTTGTTGATCTGTTGATGCATGACTAGACCCATTTGGGGTCTCCCCTTGAGGTGAGAGGCTAGAGCACACAGGGTGTGGATTGGAGAAGGATTCCTACAAGTCTTTATATTATCTGCATTAGAACTTTTTCCTTTCTTTGATGTACTTACCCTTATAGAGACTATTTGCTTAGCATTTGAAGTTACATCATCTCTATGAATTATAATTTTTTTGATGTCACTATTATTGCATCATTTTGCACATTAAGAATTTATATTGTTACAAGCACTTTAATATTAGCACTTTATACTGTAAGATTGGTTCAAAGACACCCGGGAACAGTATTAGCACTTTATTATTAGTTATCCATATTTAGTATTTTTTAAGAGGTATTTAGCGCTGCTTCATCACAAATCACTCATTATTTTGGTGCTGGCAACACTTCAGAAGTCAGCTGCTTTATATTTATCTTTTACACTCTAGCACTTTACTATATATATTGTTTACATGTTTAGCGTCGCATTAGTACTTCATGTTTAACAAAGAGTCACTTGTTTTACCCACCCCAGCAGCTTATTCTTAAATTTGCGTCACTCACTGGATGCAGAAGAATATGCCTATTACTTCCTAGCAGTGGCAGCCCATCCATTAGGGTTGCCTGAGCGCCGCCCCCTCTCTCACGCTACCCCCCTATATGCATAATGGATAGATTCATGCGTAGCATGAATCTATCCATGGCCGCTGTGGCCACCCCCTATTCATGCGTCCTGCCCCTTTCGGGGCACCAGGCGCACTTATTACAGCGGTAGCATATTTTTTTGAAGCAATATGGAGAGCAGGAGAATGGGAGGCCGCCGAGCAGGGGAAGCCGCCAGTGATGGAGAGCAGGAGAATGGGAGGGCGCCGAGCAGGGGAAGCCGCTGGTGATGGAGAGCAGGAGAATGGAAGGGCATCAAGCAGGGGAAGCCGCCGGTAATGGAGAGCAGGAGAATGGAAGGGCGCCGAGCAGGGGAAGCCGCCGGTGATGGAGAGCAGGGGAGCGGGAGGCTGCCACTGATGGGGCAAGTGCTACCGACCGACCCACTGCTTGCCGCCCCCCCCCAAAAAAAAAATTCCACCAGCCGACACTGCTTACCAGTATGGAGGAGCAGGTGACTCACTCCATGTGACCTATGTTCGCATTTGTGCGTGAGCATGGTGCCTCTTTACAAAAATCTTTTTTTTATTTCATTATTTGATTTAAAAAAAAAAAAAAAATGTTACACCGTATCTTTTTTTTTTTTTTTTATCTCTTTTATTGCTATCAGAAAGGATGAACAACATCCCTTGTAATAACATGGGCCATGACAGGTCCTCTTTATTGAGAGATCTGGGGTCTCTAATTTACAATGAGGCATGGTGCTAAACCTACTGAAAAATAAATTTAGGGTTAACATACGCTTAAAAAAAAAATTCACTGAGTTGCGCTTTAACTGCTACATTTGTGCAGTGGAAAAATTTGTGCAGCAAGAAGGACGGAGACACAAGACCTACCTTGGCACTTCTGTAGAGATTGGGAAATTGCAAAAAGTGCTTTGAAGCAATATTACTAAAGGATGATCGGATGAGCTCTAGAAAAAGTAAAATGCAAAATTAGTGTTTGTAAGCATGGCAATTAGGACACCAGCCATCCATTCATTACAGGTAGCTCTAAGACTACGTTTACACTTGCATCTAAACGGCCGTGCCTCCTAAAAGTGATCCATGTTTGGCACTTTAGACTCAGTTCCAGGACGTTTCTGGCACGTCCTGCTTTGCTTGAATGGATCACGTTCGGCGGCAGTGATCATTTTTGCCCCAGGCATGAAGCAAAGTATGCAACCACGCCATGTGAACACTGCCATCTGCTTGTGCAAGGGGGAGGGTGGGGTTGGAAGGTGCTAAAAACGTGGATTTTACCACCCCTCCCCCTCCCCCAACTGCAAGTCTAATCAAGCCCTAAATGTTTTTATGTAAACATATCTTGGAGATGGCATTGCTAAACCCTGATAGCTGGGGCCCAAACCCCCTGCATCCTCTACAGCAGGGGTAGGCAACCTGGGGCCTTCCAGCTGTTGCAGAACTACAAGTCCCATTATGCCTCTGGGAGTAATTGTAACTGCCAGCATTGCAATGCCTCATGGGAAATGTAGTTCCACAACAGCTGGAGGGCCCCAGGTTGCCCACCCCTGATCCACAAAATACAAACCTCCCAACTTTTTGAGATGGGAATGAGGGACACCTATTAGCAAACGTATGTAGGAATAGGACACGCCCCCTGTCACACCCCCCTTAAAGGAGAATTAACCACAAAAAAAGGTTAAATAAATTCGGGCTTTTTTTTATCACTACTATTCCTTGAAATTGGCTTTTAAAATGTACAAATGCAGCAATTTAGAATTTGAATGAAAGGTTTAGCGCTGGGAAACACTTTTTGAAAGATAAAAAGTGCATTTTATATACAACTATATAGATCAGACAAAAATGAGGGACAAATGAGGGGGAAAGAGGGACAGAGGGATATTGCTCCAAATCAGGGACAGTTGGGAGCTATGGTATTAGCAAATGTATGTAGGAATAGGACACACTCCCTGCCACGCCCCCTAATGGGGAATTATACAAAAAAATTAGATAAACCCACAAGTGCTTTTTTATACCACTTCTTTTCCTTTATATTGGGTTTTGAAATTTACAAATGCAGCAATTTAAAAATTGGATGAAATGTTTAGCACTGGGAAACACTTTTTGAAAGATAAAAAGTGCATTTTATATACAACTATATAGATCAGAATGAGGGACAAATGAGGAGGGAAGAGGGACAGAGGGATATTGTTCCAAATCAGGGACAGTCCCTTGAAATCAGGGAAAGTTGGGCTGTGCCCAGACCTGAAACCGCCAATATTATTTATCAGGCCTACCCAAAATGGCAGTCATAGGGGTTAATTAACTAAAGGCAAATAGACTGTGCACTTCACAAAGTGTAGTTGCCCTTTGCAAGAGCACTTGCTCCAGAGTTTAGTAAATGAGCAGAAGATTTGCTGACTTCCACCATCCAATCATATGTAAGCAAAAATTCAGTTTTTTTATTCTCCTTGCACGTGATTGGGTATTCTCTGCAAAGTTAGGCTTCACTTAATTTACTAAGCTCTGGAGCAACTGCACTTTGTTCACAGCCTTTTTGCCTTTAGTAAATCAACCCCATAGTCTATGAACTGGGATCCATTCAGTAACAGTACCTGACCGTGAGATTGTGTTTCCAGCGCGATACCATCGCGCTGGTTCTCGGCGACAGGGTACTCTGCATGTCGTGCTGGCTCACTCATCGGGAAAGGAAAACTTTCCCAATGACGCCATGGTCCCAGCATGCGCCGGGACTCTGGGGTCACGCCCCCTTATGACGCCAGAGTCCCTGCGCATGCTGGGACCATGGCGTCACAAGGGGGCGGGGTCACCGCCTATATAAATGGCTCCGCAGCTCGCACAAAGCATTCCAGCCGGAGAGAGCGTCGTGTCAACATCAGAAGAAGAGAAGAAGCGACGAGACAGCGGCGGCGAGACAGCGGCGGCGAGACAGCGGCGGCAAGACAGCGGCGACAAGACAGCGGCGACAAGACAGCGGCAGCAGACCGGGCCCCTCGCTGGCAAAAGAGCTGGAAGAAGATAGCGGAGGGGCCCAGGAGAAGAAGCAGAACACCGGGAGAAGAGGGAAGGAGACCCCCCGAAGTCGGAAGAAGACCCCGGGGCTGCCTAATAAATTACTCTTAAAACCTGTGTACTGTGTTTTTTTTTTATTGACACTTTTCCCTAGGTGAATGGGTAGGGGTACCATGTACCCCATACTCATTCACACAGGGTGGGTGGCCGGGATCTGGGGGCCCCCTTATTAAAGGGGGCCTCCGGATTCCGATAAGCCCCCCGCCCGCAGACCCCGACAACCAACGGCCAGGGTTGTCGGGAAGAGGGCCTTGTCCTCATCAACATGGGGACAAGGTGCTTTGGGGTGGGGGGGCCCCGAAGGGCGCCCCCCTCTCCCAAGGCACCCACCCCCCCAAGTTGAAGGCATGCGGCCTGGTACGGCTCAGAAGGGGGGGACGCTCGCTCGTCCCCACCCCCTTTCCTGGCCGGCCGGGCTGCGTGCTCGGATAAGGGTCTGGTATGGATTTTGGGGGGACCCCCACGCCGATTAATCAGCGTAGGGGGTTCCCCTTACAAACCATACCAGACCTAAGGGCCTGGTATGCCCCTGGGGGGGGGACCCACGCCGGTTTTTTCATTTAAAATTTGGCGCGGCGTTCCCTCTCAGGATTCATACTAGACAGCTGTCAGCACTGCCTGTCACTCATCGGGAAAGGAAAACAAAGTTTTCCTTTCCCGATGAGTGAGCCATCTCGGCGCTGGCTCCCGCGACGGGGCTCGCGGTTGTCAAATCTCGCCGGGAAATGCGGCGAGATTGACACAATATCACGGTCACCTACTGTATTTGCACTCAAATTCAGATCACAGCAGTGTGAACCTAGCATTATGGGTTTTGTCCCTCCCCTAGCCTAAGACCGGGTAGTGAAAGGAGAAACAACTCATCTCTCTGTCACTCTGCTCTTTCCTCCGATCAGCATGTCATTTGTAAGCACATGAGCACAACTGACTGGCTCTTTATGGTTGATTTATTAAAGGCAAATAAATTGTACACTTTGCAAGTGCAGTTTCTCCAGATCTTAGTAAATGAGCAGAAGCTCTGCTGACTTCCATCATCCAATCATGTGCAAGCAAAAATGCAGTTTTTTTCTTTTTCTTTCATGTGATTGGATATTTTTTTTAAGTAAAGCTTTACCTCATTTAATCATTGCACTTTCAGAGTGCAACTGCACTTGCAAAGTGCACAGTCTATTTGACTTTAGTAAATCTACCCCTTGGTGTTTTTTTTCCCTCTCCTGATCTGCACTTTACTATACAGGGGATTGCAAGAAGCTGATGTCAAGACAAATTCAGGTACTGACACAAATGTTTAAAATAAAAAAAGGAGTTCCAGTCTGTAAAAAAAATTAAAAAAAATAAAAGTCAGCAGCTACAAATAATGTAGCTGCTGACTTTTAATATAAGGACACTTACCTGTCCAGGGATCTCACGATGTCGACACCCTGAGCCGATTCGTCAATCAGTTTTGGGATTTACAGCCCACTTCCTACTGCGCATGAGCGAGTCGCGTTGTGCTTTCTGAATGGTCCAGACGCCTTTTGGGACCTCTGTGTGTCTCAGAAGGCAGTTGGGGGAAGGCGCTGGAAATTATGTAGATCGCCTTGCAGTGATCCTACCAGGACGTGGGAGCGGGTACCTGTCAAAACCAGGTACCCGCTCCCCCCCAAAAAGTTCCAAATGTGGCAGTGGAGGGGAGGAGGGTGCAAACAAGCAGAGCTTCCCTCTTTGGGTGGCGCTCTGTTTTGATGAATACAGATGTAGCAAGGTCCCAGGCCTCCTTCGGTGTAATGAGAACCTCCAGGGCCAGGGATAGCTGACATCCTTCTGTATATGGTGGGTTGTGAGGCAGGGTGGCTGCAAAGTAGTTCAAGTTATTGGGCGCCAGACATACCTTGAATGCAAAAGAGAGTTTATTTCTCTTAACAAACGTTTTAAAGGGAGAAAGGGTTAGGTCCAGGACACCCTTAGGTAGTTTCAAGATTAATTGGCAGACTCCGAGACTTCAATAGGAGGACAGCCATGCAGTGAAAGGCATCCAGCAAGACGCCACATCTGCCTGTGCAGGAATGCGGTCTCCTATGGGGACAGTCTTTAACAGTTCCTAACACAAAGTGTAACAGTTCCTTCACTTCCACTACGATCACTTCTTGTAGTTCTTCAGCCCACTGAGCTCCTGGTCTCTCACTAGACCCACTGATTTACTGCCACTGAATTCCTTGAGCTCCTTCAATCTTCACAGTGGTATCTTCCTCAAGTGTCACCTTCACTTCTCTGCTGGGTCCCTTGCTTGGCACTCTAGATACCTCTCAAGCTTCACCCCACTGGCCTGCTCGGTCCCTGGCTTGACACACAAGGCTGCTCTGCAAGCGTCAGCTCCGTTGGCTGGGTCCCTGGCTTGATACCCACTGAAGTTTCCCAATTCTTCACCGTCCCCGGTTGGTGAGAATGCTGCTCCGGTACTTGCTCCAGCTACTCACTGTGGTCCCGGGTAATAAGGCGGTTGTTCCCTTACTGGCGACAGCTTCCCCTCTACCTCTGACCACAACAAGTTCTCTGGCCAGCAGAACCATCACTGTTGGTTGGACTGTAAGCCACAGTCCCAACCCTGCTCTGCTCTCTTGCTTCTGGATAGACCCTCAGAAAGACTAGCAGCCAGATGTGCCCAGGATAGGTCCAATCTCCAGCCTAGCAGCCCAGGCAGTACAACACACTTCCACCCAGACAGCCGTCCGGGTAGCACAGAACCTAGATCACCTGACTCCACCTGAATATATAGGTTCTCCCAGCAGGCCAAGTGATTTAAGAAAACTCCTTGCCTATTGGCTGAGATACCCCACATACCCATACCCTGACCCTGCATTGCCCTTCTCGTATCTAGTACCACCAAGTACCCGGCTACCTAGTGGTAGAAGAGAAAAGCGCAACAAGGCCAAACTTAGGGAGAAATCAATAGATCTCTATCAATCCACCAGGATAATTATTCCTGGCAGGTAAATTTGTGAGGAGCAACCCTGCCTAAACTCCAGGGTGCTACACAGAGCTGTATTAATTTGTGTATTTTACATCTGCCTGGAGTTCAGTTTTAAAGGGCAATTCTTCAAAACCGGAGCATGCCCGTGGTAATCAGGTTGGCAGATAATGAAATAAATACACAAAAGGTATGGTCTGCAGTCATCTGCATAGGACTTTGTGCTCACCTGTGACTTCATTCAACTTTACGATTGCTGGATCTTCAAATTTCTGAATTTGCTTCCTTGCGATATTTTCAAATGTTCTGAAGCTGACGATTCCAACCATCTCACGGCCTCGGTACTGATTCTCCCAGACATCAATGCCCTTCCTTATTTCCTTAGGGACTGAAATAACAAGGGACAATTACTGAATTTTCCAGACCCAAGACAGCTGAACTGCAAAGCACACCGAGCCTTGTGCATGAGCAACGTGAATGGGGAAATGCCGTCCACGGCAACCAATCAGGTTATTCCTATTATTTCTATAAGAATCAATAGCAATATAAAAACAAAACCTAACTTGTCGCTTACTCTGATATAATATGGCAATTGGTTATATTGCTACTGCTTCGAAGTTGGCATAGTCTACAAAACCTTATAACCAGTTTGGGTTCAAAGATCCCAGGCTCACATTTAGCAAGGGAGGAAAAGAGACAATGATATCCCAATAAAATAAATAAAATTGTTAGTGCAAATATTAAATATCCTCACCACTTTACCATCAGATGTAATCAATGGAATTCAGGTTACATCATAGGCGTGCGCACAGGGTGTGCCGGATGGGCCCAGGCACACCCTAATCACCCCGTGCACATTAATGTTATCGCTCTGTGTAGCAGCAGAAACAGGGGAAAGATCTCCCTCTTACCGGCTCTGCCATAAGAGAAGTGTTTATGCTCTTCTCTTTCACTGTGCCGGCAAGGAGATCAATGTGCCGGGGTCATATATATGTAGACACCCGCACACGCATGTGTGCTTGAGCTTAACCTCCCTGGCGGTATTCCCGAGTCTGGCTCGGGTTGGATTTTTTATACCAAAAGCGGTATCCCCGAGCCAGACTCGGGCTTGCATCGCAGGATCCAGGAAGAGCATACTTACCTTGTCCCCTGGATCCTGCGATGTCTCCCCGCTGTGATCGGCGAGCCGCTGTGTCTCGCTCGATTCACAGTGCCGAGCTCCGTTCCCTGCGAGCGTTGCGACGCACGGGGACGGAGTTCGGCGGTAAATTCAAAAGTGAAACACACAGTATAGATACAGCATACTGTAATCTTACAGATTACAGTACTGTATCAAATAATTACACATCCCCTTTGTCCCTAGTGGTCTGCCCAGTGTTCTGCATGCAGTTTTATATATATAAAACTGTTCTTTCTGCCAGGAAACTGGAGATTGTCCATAGCAACCAAAACTGTCTCTTTACATCAAAAGTGGTTTTAGAGCAGCTAGAAAACAGCGATAATAAATTAGAATCACTTGCAGAATTGAGCGATAGTGATTTGTGGGGAGATCCGTCATCAAACACTAAAAGTAACGAAAGCTAAAATTCTGCAACTGAGCAAATTTCAGTGTTTTTGATTTGATTACATTATTATATAATTTTTATTATTATTATATTATTATTTGTTATAATTATTTATAGTTATTTATTATATTATAATTTTTTATTTCGTTTTTCAAACTTTATCATACCCGGGATGTCTACTAGACTCTTGTTTGGACAGATTTAAGTGAACTATTCCTAAGAATTACAGGCCTACAATATAAAACGCCAAATTTCTGTGCAAAATAATTGTACCGCTTTCAGCATCTAAAATCAGAAATAATCATACCGCCAGGGAGGTTAAGGGTGCACACCCTAATGCAATAGGCTGCGCACACCTATGGGTTAAATACATTTTATTATAAAAAGCAATAATAGTTCTAACCTCCTGCTGCCCAACCTATGGCCAACTAGGCCCATTCAGCCCTTTGGCAATTACAGTGCAGCCCTCTGAAGACAGTGGGGTTTATTTACTGAAGGCAAATAAATTATGCGCTGTGCAAGTGCAGTCACTCCAGAGCTTAGTAAATGAGCAGAAGCTCTACTGACTTCCATCATGTAATCATGTTCAAGCAAAAATGCCTTTTCATTTTTTTTTTTTAGTTTTCCTTGCATGTGATTGGGTATTCTTTGCAAAGCAAATCTTTTCCTTATTTACTAAGCTCTGGAGCAACTGCATTTTGCAAAGTGGACAGTCTATTTGCCTTTAGTAAATCAACCCCCAGTATCTCTGCTTTGGTGCTTATCCAAGTCAGTGAAGGAGAAGTATTCTTTAGATTGGCTTCTAGTAGTTAAATGTCTTATTTGTTTTGTTTTTTTTTGCCCTTCCATCCTTTTATTTTTTTTTTATGTTTGTTCCTATGATCGTTTACAATGGACCATACTGGTAGAAATCTCAAATGTGCCTTATTCTTAAAGGGGAATTTAAAAAATGAATCCTGGATTTGTAGAAAGCAGCTGTAACAGCGATGCTCTCCAGCAGTCTTATGTTACACTATGGGGGTTATTTACTAAAACTGGAGAGAGCAAAATCTGGTGCAGCTCTGCATAGAAACCAATCAGCTTCCAGGTTTCATTGCAAAAGCTTAATTGAACAAGCTGAAGTTAGAAGCTGATTGGCCACCGTGCACAGCTGAGCCAGATTCAGAGTGCTCCAGTTTTAGTAAATCTCCCCCTATATTACCAATAGTATTGTGACGCCCGCCTTTACACGCACGTGAACTTTAATGGCATCCCAGTCGTAGTCCGTAGGGTTCAATATTGAGTTGGCCCACCCTTTGCAGCTATAACAGCTTCAACTCTTCTGGGAAGGCTGTCCACAAGATTTAGGAGTGTGTCTATGGGAATCTTTGACCATTCTTCCAGAAGCACATTTGTGAGGTCAGGCACTGATGTTGGACAAGAAGGTCTGGTTCACAGTCTCCGCTCTAATTCATCTCAAAGGTGTTCTATCGTGTTGAGGTCAGGACTCTGTACAGGCCAGTCAAGTTCCTCCACCCCAAACTCCCTCATCCATGTCTTTATGGACCTTGTGGACAGCCTTTCCAGAAGATTTGAAGCTGTTATAGCTGCAAAGGGTGGGCCAACTCAATAGTGAACCCTACAGACTAAGACTGGGAAGCTATTAAAGTTCATGTGCGTGTAAAGGCAGGCGTCCCAATACGTTCGACAATATAGTGTATGTGTCTCCAGTTTATGACTGTCTCCTTAAGCAAGTCGCCATTCTCCAATAACTTATATAGCACACCTGCAGTTTCTCACCATCTCTTGTAGCATGTCTGTAGTCTTTGTCCATCTCCTGTTACATGTCCACAGCCTTTGGCTGCTTTCTCTAGCATTACATTTAGTGAATATTATGTTTGGCCCTATGGTAATGTCAGGGGCCACACTTGAGGCCACCTATAAGTAAGTTGACCACCACTGTTCTAACCCTTGCTCATTCTACCCAAAACTTAAAAACATTAAAAAAAAAATACCATTTTAATTTGACTTGCATTATTGTAATAAGATCCAGGGATCATAATGTTGATGCCCATTCTACAACCATTCATGGAGGTCTGTAATTCCCTACTACAGTAAGAACTGCAGCTGCGACAGGCCTCATATTTCAAAGAGCAGCGGCACTCCATACGTTGTGGCCATGCAAAGGAAAGCAACAGGTTCACTTAACTGCCCACTTCTCCAGCAGCACATACATGCTTTTCCTATAACCCCACCACCACCACCACTCTGTGCAATTCGTTCAGTTCCCGAATGTGTTTTTTAACAAACTTCGACAAATTTGTTAATTTGGAAATACCTGAATTAACGAAAAAAAACCTGTTTAGCAAATTTTTTCGAATATTCTTAAATTCATAAATTTGAAAATCCTGAAATCCAGAAATTCGAAATAAGAAAATCCGGAAATTCGGAAATCTGAAAATTCGAAAATCCAAAAATAAGAACAAAAATTCAAAAGAACTAAAATCCGATAATAAGAACGAAAATCCGAAAACCCGGAAATTCAAAAATCTGAAATAATAACTAACTAATAATAACTTAACTATTACTAACTATTAAATGATAGGTATTGGAATTTCCTTTCAAATTTGGCTGTTAGAGAATGTAACGAATACGAATTTATCCGAAGTTATGAAATAATCCGAAATAACAAATGTCGTATCTAAACGAATGGAATGTAACTAATTAATAATTAACCACTTAAGTTTCTTGTGAAAAAAAAAAAAAATTAACCACTTAAGGACCAGCCTCATTTTGGATTTTAGATGTTTACATGTTTAAAACTGTTTTTTTGCTAAAAAATAACTTAGAACCCCCAAACATTATATTTTTTTTTTTCTAACTCCCTAGAGAATAAAATAGTGGTCAATGCAATACTTTTTTTCGCACCGTATTTGCGCAGCGGTCTTATAAGCGCACTTTTTTTGGAAAAAATTCACTTTTTTGAATAAAAAAAATAAGACAACAGTAAAGTTAGCCAAATTTTTTTTATGTTGTGAAAGATAATGTTACGCCAAGTAAATTGATACCCAACATGTCACGCTTAAAAATTGCGCCCGCTCGTGGAATGGCGTCAAACTTTTACCCTTAAAAATCTCCATAGGCGACGTTTAAAAAATTCTACAGGTTGTATGTTTGGAGTTACAGAGGAGGTCTAGGGCTAGAATTTTTACTCTCACTCTACTGGTCGCAGCGATACCTCACATGTGTGGTTTGACCACCGTTTTCATATGTGGGCGCTACTCACGTATGCGTTCGCTTCTGCGCGCTAGCTGGTCGGGACGGGGCGCTTTAAAAAAAAATTTTTTTTTTGTTTTCTTATTTATTTACTTTATTTTATTTGTTTTTTCACTGTTTTAAAAAAAAAAAAAAAGATCACTTTTATTCATATTACAAGGAATGTAAACATCCCTTGTAATAGAAAAAAGCATGACAGGAACTCTTAAATATGAGATCTGGGGGGTCAAAAAGTCCTCAGATTTCATATTTGGACTTAAATGCAAAAAAAAAAAAAAATGTCATTTGAAAAAAAGACAACAAAAAAATATGCCTTTAAGACGTATGGCAGGGGTGTCCAATCTTTTTTCCAAGAGGGCCAGATTTGATGAATAGAACATGCTTGAGGGCCGACCATTTTGCCTGACATTCTTAAACCATTAAAATTTGGTCTAAGTGTGTCCATCCGAGCACTAATACACGGCCCAACAAGAATTCTCTTGCCTTTGTGCTGTGTGTGGTGAATAGATGAGCTTGGGCGTGTTATTTGGATATACCGGATTTAATCTGCTTATAACATGCACCTTCACTTTAAAAATGAAGTTTCAGGAAAAAAAATCTTAAATTTTAAATAAAGAACTGTGAAGCAAAATAAGGGTCAGTGCCCATCAATGCAGCCTAATCAGTGCCCATCTGCGGCCCCCACTCCATTGCCATGAATGTGGCCCCCACTGTATTGACATGAATGCAGCCCCCACCGTATTGACATGAATGCAGCCCCCACCGTATTGACATGAATGCAGCCCCCACCGTATTGACATGAATGCAGCCCCCACCGTATTGACATGAATGCAGCCCCCACCGTATTGACATGAATGCAGCCCCCACCACATTAACATGAATGCAGCCCCCACCGTATTGACATGAATGCAGCCCCCACCGTATTGACATGAATGCAGCCCCCACCGTATTGACATGAATGCAGCCCCCACCGTATTGACATGAATGCAGCCCCCACCGTATTGACATGAATGCAGCCCCCACCACATTCACATGAATGCAGCCCCCACCACATTCACATGAATGCAGCCCCCACCGTATTGACATGAATGCAGCCCCCACCGTATTGACATGAATGCAGCCCCCACCGTATTGACATGAATGCAGCCCCCACCGTATTGACATGAATGCAGCCCCCACCACATTGACATGAATGCAGCCCCCACCGTATTGACATGAATGCAGCCCCCACCGTATTGACATGAATGCAGCCCCCACCGTATTGACATGAATGCAGCCCCCACTGTATTGACATGAATGCAGCCCCCACCACATTCACATGAATGCAGCCCCCACCGTATTGACATGAATGCAGCCCCCACCGTATTGACATGAATGCAGCCCCCACCACATTCACATGAATGCAGCCCCCACCGTATTGACATGAATGCAGCCCCCACCGTATTGACATGAATGCAGCCCCCACCACATTCACATGAATGCAGCCCCCACCGTATTGACATGAATGCAGCCCCCACCACATTCACATGAATGCAGCCCCCACCGTATTGACATGAATGCAGCCCCCACCGTATTGACATGAATGCAGCCCCCACCGTATTGACATGAATGCAGCCCCCACCGTATTGACATGAATGCAGCCCCCACCGTATTGACATGAATGCAGCCCCCACCACATTCACATGAATGCAGCCCCCACATTGACATGAATGCAGCCCCCACCACACTGACATAAATACGGCAGCCCCCACCACATTGACATGAATGCAGACTCACCATTGCTGTCAGTGCAGCCTGATTCATGTCCATCTGCAGCCTTGGAGGAGACAGGGAGGGGGCGGGACGAGCGCCAACAGATATACAGGAGAAATTCCTGTTTACACGGCGGCCTCTTTAATTGAAAGTCCCGCCTCCTATGATGGACAAAACAATTGTCCAATGGCAGCGCAGGAGACGGGACTTCCTTTTACACAGGACGCCGTGTAAACAGGAAATTCTCCTGTATCCTGTACGGCGCTTGTCCCGCCCCCTCCAAGGCAGCCAGCATATCTATCTTTTATGGCCCCCGGCGCTCGGGGATTCGTTGGGGGCCACAAAAGATATATATGTCAAAATTACCAGGCGGGCCGTCCGAAACCGGACCGCGGGCCGCGATTGGCCCGCGGGCCGGACTTTGGACATGCCTGACGTATGGGGAGAGCTGACGTTATGACGTCGCTCCTGCCCTCCTATGGCATGGAGAAGGGTGGGGGCCATCTTCACCTCACTCGTCTCCATACCACGGATGTGACAGGTCCTGATCACCTCCGCCGCTACCAACGGCTCCGGTAAGCAGCGGAGGGCGCGGGAGAGCGGCAGGAGGGGGGTGGTGGTGGAATCCGCCACAGAGACCACCATTATCGTACACAGAACCGCCGGCCCTAAAGATGGATACCTCGGTTGTGGCAGCAGCTGCTGCCGTTACCGAGATATCCACCTTCAAAAAATGATGTATATATACAGTGGCCGGTCGGTAAGTGGTTAATAAATAACAATAATAATAATAATAATAAAAACGTTTTGATATTATTATTTATTATTAATTTGTTCCATTGCATTTGTTTAGATGCGGCATTCGTTACTTTGGATAATTCGTAACTTCTGAAAAATTTGTATTTGTTGCTTTGACTAACAGCCAAACTTGAAAGGAAATTCCAATACCTATAACGGAATAGTTAGTTATTATTATTAGTAAGTTAGCTATTATTTAGAATTTTCGGATTTTCATTCTTTCGAATTTTTGAATTTTACGAATTTTCGGATCTTCAAATTTACGAATTTATGAATTTCGATCATAACGAATGACCCCAAAAAAAAGAAAAAAGAAATAAAAAAATGAAAGAAACAAAAAGGAACACATTTTTCGGCAATACACGTCTACTGTTCAGCCACAGAGAACAAAGAAAGTATCTGCCACTTGTGGGTACAGGAGATCATGTGACTCTCACCCATTCCTCCCACATGACGGCACTGCTGCTTGCTGATGGACTGCTCAGGTGCCCATGACTATCACATGGAGGCAGGCAGACAGTCCTCAACAAAGACAATCTCAAAATCATCCCTTGCAGATTTCACAAGGCTAACGCTCTTCTCCCCTGATTAGACATGTGCGATTTGTTTCGCTACAAATCGGAATTCGGTTAAAATTTTCGTTATTCAGAAATCTGGATGTATCCGAATCACAATAGTAACGAATTTCAACTAATCCAAAATAAATTCTAACAAAACAACAGATTCGTTTGTATTCATTTGGATGACAGGATGCAATAGTTTGGGCCTTTTTTTAATGTTTGAAGCATTTTGATATCGTCCAACCAGGCTCATTCCATTTCCATTTCCAGTCCGGATAAGACAGAGCCTTTGGAGTCAGGCTGCACATGCTCAGTTTGGTGTGTATTGCTAGAGAGTTTTTTTTTTTTCCTTGGAGAGTGCATGTGATCAGCGCAGGGCCAATCAGCACTGTCCAGACAGAGGGTCAGGGGTCCTGCAGCCTCATAGGACTGCTCAGTGCAGTATGAAAACTTCCTACAAGCTTCACCAGGAACTAATAGAAAATCACAAGACTGCTATATACTGCTGATGAGAAAAAGTATTTAGCAGTTTATATTTACTAAAATAATTCCACTTCCATGTTCTGTGTACTGTGGGAGACCAGATATAGTGAATGCAGGCTCCTGGGTTTAGTAACACTTTAACACGTTAAAATGAATATAGGCAATCTTCTGAAATAACTTCTGAAAATATGAATCAATATAAAACAAATATATGTGTAGTGGTACGCCCCCCGATAGGGGCTGCTGGTTGTTGTGGTCCGTCTCTCACCCTGCACAGTTCTCAATCAATCACTCTTATGCCACGTACACACGGGCGGACTTTTCCACGGACTCGGTCTGGCAGACTTTTCCACGGACTTTCCGACGGACTTTCCGAATGAACGGACTTGCCTACACACGATCAACCAAAGTTTTTTTTAAAGTGATTGTAAGAGTTCATTTTTTTTTTTTAAAATAACAAACATATCATGCTTACCTCCACTGTGCAGCTCGTTTTGCACAGAGTGGCCCTGAACCTGGTCTTCTGGGATCCTCCGGCGGCTCTCGCGGCTCCTCCCCACATCAGATAACCCCCTAGGAGAGGCTCTCTTTTGGGGGGTTACCTTGCGGTTGCACTTCCGAGTCCAGCATTTGCGTCCTTAGACACGAATGCCGGACTCGGCCCCGCCCCCCGCCGCTCACCTCACTGGATTTTATTGACAGCAGCGGGAGCCAATAGCTGCACTGCTATCAATCTATCCAATCAAGAGCTGGGACCCCATGGAGAGAGGGAGAGCGCGTCTCCGCTGAGGGAAATACGGGGCTCAGGTAAGTAAAACGGGGGGCTGGGGGGGGGGGGGGCGGTCACTGCCAGATGTTTTTTCACCATAGGATGCATTAAGGTGGAAAAAACACAACGGTTTTCAACCCCTTTAAGCACCCGATTAGAGCCAGAGGCTCTAATAGGCTTCAAAATAGGGTGGGCTCCGGTCGCAGAGGATGCGACCGGAGCCCACCCAGGTGTCGGTGATGGGGTCAGTGCGACCGACCGACCGGGGGGGCGTTGCGTTGCTATGATACTGTTTGCCGCCCCCCCCCCCCCCCAAGAAAAATTCCAACGGCCGCCACTGATAATGAATATGACAAAACTAAATTGTTTACTTAACAAATTAATTTGAAACTAAACAAATTTTTTTCATCGTGCACCTCTCTTCTCCTGATAGCCAAAGGGGGGAGCTAGGGAGCAAAAGGGAGTATGTACATCTGTGCAGGACTACAGTTAGCAGTTAGCACAGGTGTGCGCAGCCTCTTGCATTAGGGTGTGCACCCCAAAGCTCAAATACATATGCATGTGTATATGTTCTGATGGTGTCAGTAGGGCAGTGGACAGTGTCATTATTTTTATTTTATTTTTAAATAAATTATTGTATTTTGTAACATTTTTTTGGGGGGATGAAATATCAGTGGTCTAAACAGGGGGGAATATGCACCACACAAGGAGATTAGGGTGTGCCCAGGCACACCTGGCACACCCTGTGCGCACGCCTATGGCAGTTAGGTAAACCTATTGCTTTGTTTTACATAGGCAAAGGCCTGGCTCGCTTTAAAGCGCGATCCACATCCTGTTTCCCATCGTCCTGGTGCAGAACCTGTGTAAATTAGTGCGGCCACTTTCGGCATTACTCACATTGGTCGGCTGAGCTGTTCAGATTTAGTTCCCAGAGATTAAAGCGTTTTTGGATTTTGGTAAAAAGTTTCAGCTGTGCGTCGGTGACCTCCTCTTCCCCTCGAGTAGCTTTGCCAATTCCTTCAGCAAACTGCCTAATTCTCTGTTTGGGGGCAACAGGAACAACTCACTTCAGACAAACTGCAATACATTGGTTTCTGTGCTTTTCATGATCTTCTGTATCAGAAACACAGTAATGGGTGAGACCAAACTACAAGTTTTAAACGAAAATCTCAGTCTTAGTAAATGGAAACCATTTAAAAATAAACAATCTTTGATCTGAATATTGATGAAATACAGTGAGTACAATGTAATAGTAATGTTGTTACATTGTTTAGAACAGGGGTGCCCAACCAATGGCCCGGGGACCACATATGGCCCGCGGAGCCCTCTGATGTGGCCTTCTGCTCTGGGATGGATGGAGCCAGAGGTAGAAGAAGAAAGCGGCTGTGGAGCAGAGACGATGGGAAAACTTTTTACCAATTCGTGAAACACCACCACTTTCTGAAATGGACACTCACCAGAAACAAGGAAAAAAATGCGCCTTAGGTCTATGCTGGGTTAACCACTCCACTCATATAAGTATGTCTGAAGATTCCTGAATTGATTGCCAGTAATTACTCCTTGCAACTCCACATTAATCTCAGGATCTCATAAAAAGCAGACAGCCATCATTGCGCAACGCAGTAAAAAGTATTCAATCAATAAAATAGGTATATAAAATTGGCACACACAAATGTAGTGCCTATAGACCGGCACTAAGTCTTTCCAGCAATGCTTTTTTAGGGCTAGCTAGCGCTCTACGCGTTTTGCACCCAATCATGCGTCTTCAGGAAAGCTTCCTGAAGATGCATAATTGAATGCGAAACGCGTAGAGCCTTCTGGGTAGTGCCGACGTGACTTCTTTCTTGCCCTAACCCACACCATATCGAGGCTTGGACCGCACGCCAATCCCGGGAGATGGAACGGCGCTAGCTAGCCCTAAAAAGCATTGCTGGAAAGGCTTAGTGCCGGTCTATAGGCACTAAATTTGTGAGTGTAACTTTTATATACCTATTTCATTGATTGAATAAATTTTAACGCGTTGCACAATGATGGCTGTCTGCTTTTTATGAGATCCTGAGATTAATGTGGATGTGCAAGGAGTGATTACTGGCAACCAATTTGGGAATCTTCAGACATACTTATATCAACCCAGCATAGACCAAAGGCAGGATCACCGTGCGGTCCAACCCTCGATATGGTGCAGGTTAGGGCAGGAAGTCACGTCGGCATTACCCAGAAGCCTCTACGCGTTTCGCATTCAATCATGCGGCTTCAGGAAGCTTTCCTGAAGCCGCATGATTGGGTGCGAAACGCGTAGAGTGCTAGCTAGCCCTAAAAAGCATTGCTGGAAAGACTTAGTGCCGGGCTATAGGCACTTCATTTGTGAGTGCCAATTTTATATACCTATTTTATGATTGAATGTGAAACGTGTAGAGGCTTCTGGGTAATGCCGACGTGACTTCCTGCCCTAACCCGCGCCATATCGAGGCTTGGACCGCACACTGATCCCAGGAGACGGAACGGCACTAGCTAGCCCTAAAAAGCATTGCTGGAAAGGCTTATTGCCGGTCTATAGGCACTAAATTTGTGAGTGTAAATTTTATATACCTATTTCATTGACTGAATAAATTTTAACATGTTGCGTAATGATGGCTGTCTGCTTTTTATGAGATCCTGAGATTAATGTGAAGGTGCAAGGAGCGATTACTGGCAACCAATTTCGGAATCTTCAGACATACTTATATGAGTGGAGTGGTTAACCCAGCATAGACCAAAGGCGCATTTTTCCTTGTTTCTGGTGAGTGTCCATTTTAGAAGGTGGTAATTTATTAATAATTTTTGATGAATCACAGATAAAAATTGTTCACGTTTTTTGTGGTAAGATAAATATATTATTTAGGGTCAGCGCAGTTAGTAATGGCGGCTATCAGCGACTCATAGCGGGACTGCGATATTGCAGCGGACAAATCGGACACTAACTGACACTTTGTGGCAACCGGTGACACTAATACAGTGATCAGTGCTAAAAGTATGCACTGTCACTGTACTAATGACACTGGCTGGGACAGGGATAAAATCTAGGGCAATCAAAGGGTTAAATGCGTACCTAACAAGTATTTTTTTTCACTGCGGGGGAGGTGCTTTTACTAAGGGAAGGCATAGATCCCTGTACCTGCTTTGCAGGAACACAGGATCAATGTCTTCCATACTGACAGAACTGCGATCTGCCTTGTTTACATAGTCAGACCACCGTTCTGCCTTTGTACATAAAGATTAGAGGATACCGGGGGACATCGAGTCCGCCGGAGCTGCTGATTGGCTCCCATACCCAGAAATGCAGGATTAATTATATACGTGATCCTGCGCAGCGCAACCGCCCTGCAGCAGTAAATCTGCTATCAGGCGATCAGCAACTCATCAGCATTATGATAACTCACAGGCAGACATTCCCGGTTTTGGGGACAGTCCCCGGATTGAGGACAATAAGTTAACAATAAGTTAACAAAATCAGCACCCAGCAGCCATGGTATGTGACATACTGTGACAGATCCAGCCAGAGCCATGATATAGTGCCTGCTGCCTGTGAGTTATGATACCATCCATTATTCCAGACAGACAAAGTGTAATGTAGTCTATTCACAGACACCCCCAAAGCACACCTGTGTTGAAGCCTTGAAGGCAGTGGCAGCCCCACGATCGGAGATAAACAGGCAGGCGGCTGGCCGGGACTTGAGCCAAGGCAGAAGAAAATGCGAGCGGAGCTGAATGGGCATGCACCCGAAACTGAAGAAATGGTCCCTCCGCTCTGACCAGCACATGATCATCAGAAAGGGGCACAGATAATGGAAAAAATACACCTAAGCTAGTAGGTGCGGCGGAGCAGGGGGGGGTGTGCAATTCAGATTTTTTTTTTTCTATTCTGCACTGACTGTCTTTGAAATTGCCCCAGCCCCCGTTCAAATCCCATCCGGGGACAAAACCTGGGACAGACTTGGTCCGGGGACAGAGTCCGCAATCCGGGGACTGTCCCCGGAAACCGAGGATGTCTGGTCACCCTACCTAAGAGGTGACCCAAACCCAATCGGACCCTCCATTCAGCTCTGTGGAGCGGCAGATGTAAACAGACTTGTGTCCATTTACAACCGCCTGCCTCCAATTCGATCCGCTGAAAAAAAAAAAACCCAAGGCAATCCGTCCCCCTCCGTCTGGTTGGATCGGATCGGAGGGCCCATAGAGTAGAATGGGCTGTGTCTGCTCTGCATATGCAGAGTGGACACAGATCTGTCATCCGCCTGCTCCGCTTATTGCGGCCCGCGACCAGTAAGTCGCTTAAGTGGCCCTTGCTCTTTAAAAGGTTGGGCAGCCCTGGTTTACAACATAGCAGTAGCTGTAGTGAGGAGGGAGGGGGGGGGGCTGGGTAGGCAGCAACAGAGCCAGGGGGATATTGTATATGGCAGGGGTCTCCAAACTTTTTAAACAAGGGGCCAATTTACTGTCCTTCGGACTTTGGGGGGGGGCATACTTTGACCATAGGTAGAAGAAAAGGTCCTGGCATTGGTGGGAGTAATCAAAGCCATAGGCTTAGTGGTCAGTGGGAGTAAAGAAAATGGTATTGTTGGTGTCGGTGGAGGAATAGTGCCCCGTCATTGGTATCAGTGGGAGGAATAGTGCCCCTTCATTGGTATCAGTAGGAGGAATAGTGCCCCATCATTGGTATCAGTGGGAGGAATAGTGCCCCATCATTGGTATCAGTGGGAGGAATAGTGCCCCATCATTGGCATCAGTGGAAGGAATAGTGCCCCATCATTGATGTCAGCGGGAGGAATAGTGCCCCATCATTGATGTCAGCGGGAGGAATAGTGCCCCAAGGACCAGATAAAGACAAACAAAGGGCCACATCTGGCCCGCGGGCCGCAGTTTGGACACCCCTGGTATACAGAATACACCCTGTGTACTTTGATGAAGTTTTTAGGCTGTATGTGGTACCACCAAAGTCTGGAACTTATTAAAGGAGAATTTCCAGGTATGGATATTTTTACATAGTTACATTAGTCCAGCTTGGCCAAGCCCAACCCCTGAAAAACAACCCCACACCATAATCCCCCCTCCACCAAATGATTTGGACCAGCTAGGTCCATAAAGACATGGATGGGCAAGTTTGGGGTGGATGAACTTGACTGGCCTGCACAGAGTCCTGACCTGAACCCAATAGGACACTTTTGGGATGAATTAGTGTGGAGACTTCAAGCCAGACCTTCTCATCCAACATCAGTGCCTGGCCTCACAAATGCGCTTCTGGAAGAATGGTCAAACATTCCCATAGACACACTCCTAAACCTTGTGGACAGCCTTCCCAGAAGAGTTGAAGCTGTTATAGCTGCAAAGGGTGGACCAACTCAACATTGAACCCTACGGACTAAAGCCTCATACACACGATCGGATTTTCGCCTGAGAATTGTGTGATGACAGACTGTTTGCCTAAAATCCGACCGTTAGTACGCTCCATCAGACAACTTTCCGCCAACAAATGTTGGATGGCAGGCTAGTAAATTTTCGGCGGACAGTGGTCTGTACACAAGTCCATCACACAAAACTCCAAAGTACAAACACGCATGCTCGGAATCAATGCTCACCAAACACGACATTAACAGAAGGTGCCCAAAGGGCGGCGCTCAAGAGCTGAAATTCCACGTAGTATGTCACTACGTTCGTGTTTGTTGTCTGACAATTGTGTACCGTTTGTATGCAAGACAAGTTCATGGCACACGCCCTTCGGACAAAAGTCTGATGCTTTGTCTGTGAAAAAACCGATCGTGTGTACGAGGCTATAGACTGGGATGCCATTAAAGTGGAGTTCCACTCACTTTTACAACTCTTCAGCATCCCTCACTAAACTGTGCACTGTACAGGATATTTAAAAAAAACAGGATATTTAAAAAAAAATTTTCTCAGCACCTACTGTATATCTGCTGTATTCATTTTTCACTTCCTCCTCCCTGGCCGCGGCCCATCACATCATTTCCTGTTTGCAATGCCTTATGGGAAGGGGCGGCAACTTCCTCTGACAGTGCCGTTGCTATGGAAACCTGACCTGAAACCTATTACACTGCTTGTGCTGCACTGAGCATGTGCGAGATCTGCAAGGATGAGATCCAGGAAGAAATACAGTCTGGCTTCAGATGCCCACACTTAAGATGGCCACGGCCTGCTGTAAGTTTATAAAATAACAAACTACTGCTATAAACTAACAAAACAGACCTCAATTTACAGACTATCTTTACTAGAATACATTAAGCTTGTGTATTATAGGGGTATTTTTATTTAAAAAGTATAATTTCGTCCGGAACACCATTTTAAGGTTCATGCGTGTTTAAAGGCAGGCGTCCCAATACTTTTGACAATATAGTTTACTTACATTGGTCCAAGTTGGTGTAAAATATGTAAAAATATCCATAAAAATTGACTTCTCTTATTTGCTCCCTTGTTATATCCGAGACGTTGTTGAAGCTGTTGATCTGGAAGAAGTCTAGTGGGTTATGACTACAGAACGCTACTATCTTATAGCGAAGAGGAGAGAAGAGCTATTGCATAGTCACTTTGCAAAACTTAGAAAAGCGAGGTTGTTTGATATCTAAGAAACAGCTGGATTACAGGTAACAACCCCACAAAGAACAGGACCACTGCACTGAGCACAACTTTTCTGAAGTTTCTCTGTCTGTGTTGCATCTCTTACCTCTATTAGAAAAGCAAGCCTCTCTGTATCAGTGTCAGGGACACATGAACCAATTAGGTTTAGCTTGTCTTCTGCATCCCATAATTTCCTTATGATCTGTTTCTCCATAGTGGGCAATGTACTCTGAAAAAAAAAAAAAAAAAGTGATGAACACTAAACCTAAAAAAATAACGCAAAACCGCATGTCTTCCAGCACTCTCACATGCAATAAAATGCAAATCCATCTTTTTTTTAATTTTTTTTTTTTTTATTATTCTTTTAGATATGTGTATGAAAAAAAAATCTGGTGCCTTAACCTCCCTGGCGGTATGATTATTTCGGATTTTAGGTGCTGAAAGCGGTACAATTATTTTGCATGGAAATTTGGCGTTTTATAACCAAACAAGAGTCTAGTAGATATCCCGGGTATGATAAAGTTTGAAACACAAAAACATAAATTATAATATAATAAATAAAAATAAATAATTAAAAAAATAAAAATAAATAAATAATAAAATAAATTTCCCCACAATTCACTATCGTCCAATTCTGCAAGTGTTCTAATTTACTATCGCTGTTTTCTAGCTGGTCTAAAGCCACTTTTGATGTAAAGGGACACTTTTTGGTTGCTATGGACAATCTCCAGTTTCCAGGCAGAAAGAACAGTATATAAAACATAAAACTGCATGCAGGGCATGGGCCAAAGCACTGGGGACAAAAGGGATGTAAAATCATTTCATACAGTACTGTAATCTGTAAGATTACAGTACTGTATGTGTTATGATTTTTACATTTTTTTTAATTTGCCACCAGGCTCCGCCCCCGTGCGTTGCGACGCTCGCAGGGAACGGAGCCTGGCAAGGAGAGGCTTTGGAGGAGGACAGAGCCCGCAGACAGCGCGGGGGACATCGCAGGATCCCGGGGACAAGGTAAGTAAAGCCACACCAGGATCCTGCAATGTAATCCCGAGTGTGGCTCGGGGTTACCGCTAATGGTCCTGAATTTTAACCCCGAGCCAAACTCGGGAAAACCGCCAGGGAGGCTACCCAATTCAGCTCTGATAGGTTTCACCCCCTTTGTGATCAGGCCATTTTTTGATATTTGGCACTGCGCTACTTTAACCATTTACAGACCGAAAGATTTGCTTGCTTAAAGTGGAGTTCCACCCCAAAAAAAAAAAAAAAAATTAGTAATGTGCTTAAAATTTTTTAAAAAAAAACATTTGGAGAAATTTTTTTTTCTCACCTCTAAATGCTTGTTGCTAGGGGGTCCCTCGTAATCTGCCTCCTTCGGTGCCTGGGCTCCTGATGTCCCTTCCTTCGGCGCAGGAAGAGAGATCGCCTCTCCCCCCTCCCTCTAGTCAATCATCTGAGACACGTGACCGGTCCCAGATGATTGCAGGGCCAGTGATGACGCACGGCGCGGCTCGCGCATGCGCAGTGGGTGCCCGGCTGTGAAGCCACAGCGGGGCTCCCACAGTTAAAGTGCCGGTGCCGCCGAGCGGAGGGGGGGGGACGAGCGGGGCTTCGATCCCCCGTATCGCTGGACCCTGGAACAGGTAAGTGTCCGATTAAAAGTCAGCAGCTGCAGTATTTGTAGCTGCTGACTTTTAATTTTTTTTTTTTTTTTTAAATGGGAACACCGCTTTGATAACCAGGCCATTTTTTGCAATACGGCACTGCGTCTCTCTAACTGACAATTGCGTGGTCATGTGACGTCGCACCCAAACAAAATCGACATCCTTTTTTTCCCACAAATAGAGCTTTCTTTTGGTGGTATTTAATCATCTCTGCGGTTTTTATTTTTTGCACTATAAGAAAAGAGCGACAATTTTGAAAAGAAAAAAATATATATTTTTTACTTTTTGCTGTAATAAATATCCCCAAAAATGTTTTTTAAAAATCAAATTTCTTCATCAGTTTTGGCCAATATTTATTCTTCCACATATTTTTGGTAACAAAAGAAAAAAAAATTGCATATTGATTGGTTTGCGCAAAAGTTATAGCGTCTACAAAATAGGGGATAGATGGCATTTTTATAATTTTTATTTATTTATTTATTTATTTATTTTACTAGTAATGGCGACGATCAACGATTTTTAGCAGTACTGCGACATTGCGGTGGACAGATCGGACACTTTTGACACATTTTTTGGACCAATGACATTTATACAGCGGTCAGTGCTATAAAAATGCACTGATTACTGTATAAATGTCACTGGCAGGGAAGGGGTTAACACAAGGGGGGCGATCAAGGCGATAAATGTGTTCCCTCGTTTGTGTTTCTAACTGTGGGGGGGATGGGACTGACTAGAGGAGGAGACATATCGTTGTTCCTAGCTGCTTTTACGAACAGATCTCTTTGTTTCTTACCCCTGCTTTGCAGTAAGATCGTTCCCCAATCAACATAGGGCTCTGGGCTGTGAATGTACACAGCCGATCAGCAAGTCCTGGCCATGAATCACTCCCAAGGACTTGCTGACAGACTTCTGCTGTGTACAATTACAGTGGGTGTCGTGGGGGGGGGGGGGGGGGCGCATGAACACACCCTAAACCCGGAAACAGGCAGCGGCGTACACCACTTTGCCTGCATGGGCCACCCATCCGCAGTATATAATATTTGGAAATTCGAAAATTCGAAATTCAAAAATTCAGAAATTTAAAAAAAAAACGGAAATTCGAAAATTCGTAAATTCGAAATTCAAAAATGTGGAAATTCCAAAATTTGGAAATTCAAAAATCCGGAAATTTGGAAATCCAAAAATAAGAATGAAAATCCGAAGATTGAAAAGAAGGAAAATCCAAAAATAAGAACGAAAATCTGAAAATTCAAAAACTTAAATATTACCAACTATAAAATTATAGGTATTGGAATTTCCTTTCAAATTTGGCTGTTAGTGAACGTAACGAATACGAATTTATCCGAAGTTACGAATTATCTGTAATAACGAATGCCATATCTAAACGAATTAATAATAATAAATAACAATAATATTAATAAGAATAATAATAAAAACGTATTATTATTATTATTTATTATTTTGTTCTGTTCCATTTGTTCAGATTTGTAACTTCAGATAAATTCATGTTCGTTACGTTCACTAACAGCCAAATTTGAAAGGAAATTCCAATACCTATAATTTATTAGTTATTATTAGTTAGTTATTATTTCGAATTTTTGGATTTTCCTTTCTTATTTTCGAATTTCCGAACTTCCGAATTTCCAAATTTTCAAATTTTTCAATTCCGAACTTTCGAATTTTAGAATTTACGAATATTCAAATTTACGAATATACGAATTCTGAATTTTGTTATTTATGAATTTTCAGATTTATGAATTCCTAATTTCAAATTTTTTGTAAATTTTTGACTTTCTGAAAAAAACAAAAAACAAATGAAACTAAAACAAAAACAAATGAATTTTTTGGCAGTGCACATGTCTACTCTTTGCTCAAATTTAAAGAAATGTAAAGAAAAATAATGTAATTTGTAAATAAATTTAAAAAAATTACCATTAAGTTATATTAGGGTTTTTTTTTTCTTTTTTTTTTTTAGTACTCACCGAAACCAATTACCAATACCTACCGCAACTTTTTTGTTTACACTTCAGTTGTCAGCAATTTTACAAAGCATTGAAAAGTTTTTTTTACAAATTACATGAATGTATTCTTTAAAATTGTTTTTATTGTTAACCACTTGCCGACCACCCGCCGCAGATGTACTGTGGCAAGGTGACTCGGCTGCACAAATCCCTGTACCATTACGGCGATTTGTGCGCTTTTCACGCGCTCCGATTGGCCAATCAGCGGGTCCAGGGGACTCGATGTCCACTGGTCACTCGCGATCGTTCCCCACAGTGGCAGAACGGGGATCTGCTGAAGTAAACAAGGCAGATCTCTGTTCTGTCAGGGGATGACACTGGGATCTGTCTTCCTGCTAAGCAGGACAACGGATCTTTGTCTTTCCTCAGGCAGCCCATCCCCCATACAGTTAAAACACACAAACAGGGAACACATTTAACCACTTGATCGCCCCTAATGTTAACCCCTTCCCTGCCAGTGTAATCAGTGCAATGTCAGTGCATATTTTTAGCATTGATCACTATAATAATGTCACTGATCCCCAAAAGTGTCCAAAATGTCAGTTAGGTGTCCGATCCGTCCACCACAATGTCGTTGTCCTGCTAAAAATCGCTGATCGCCGCCAGTACTGGTAAAAAATAAATAAATAAGAATGCCATAAATCTATCTCCTATTTTGTAGACGCTATAAGTTTTGTGCAAACCAATCAATATACGCTTATTGGGATTTTTTTTGCCAAAAATATGTAGAAGAATATATATTGGCCTAAACCGATGAAGACATTTTTTGTTTTATATTTTTTTGGATATTTATTATAGCAGAAAGTAAAAAATATTGTTATTTTTTCAAAATTGGAGGTTTTTTTGTTTATAGTGCAAAAAATAAAAACCGCAGAGGTTTTTCCCATACTCTAAAGACATGCTGATAGGTTAATTGGATCCTGTCTAAATTGTCCCTAGTATGTATGAATGTGAGTTAGGGACCTTAGATTGTAAGCTCCTTGAGGGTAGGGACTGATATGAATGTACAATGTATATGTAAAGCGCTGCGTAAATTGACAGCGCTATATAAGTACCTGAAATAAATAAAAATAAATAAATTATAATTAGCTGGTGCACTCTCGTTTCCAGTGTCAGCATCCCTTTAGAAGTACAGTATTAAACCATGAAGCATGGGTTCACACTATTGCGTATTGGATGTGGGCTCTCTTTGGAGCCGGTTCACATATCTCCGCTGTGGCTCCGATGCAAATTTGCACAGGGGTCCGGTGCGTCTTTTGGTCCGTTTTAAGTCCGAATTCAGCCAAAAATCTGGGCTGAAATCGGACCTGAAACAGAGAACAGGGACACACCGGGCCCCCTGCTGTGAGCCGCACGTGGCAATGGTGTGAACCCAGCGTTAAGGAGTATTTTACCGAAACTGAAATTATTATTGCAGGGAGGTGCCTAAATCTGACTTGTAGCTTAGTGCAGACTTCTGGGAAAATCACCAATTACACAAGCTGGAAATTACATTTTTGGGGGTGTTCTATACACCAACTGTGTACAGAAAACCTTCAGGTTGCCATATTGAATTGCTGCAAATTAAAAAGGAAAGGTAATTTTCCTACAGATCCTGTTCCTCTCTGTGCAGCCACAGCACCCCCTCGTCACCGCCTCCCCTGGTCTCAGAATCCAGCAAACTCTGGCAGCTGACTTCAGCCCTCCTACTGTCCTCCTCCAGACCCTACACTTTCTGCTTCCCAGCACCACATCCAGCTTCTTCCCGACAGCAGCACAAGGGAAGGGGGTTGTACTGTGATGTAAGGAAGGCTGGGGAACTCTTGAATTCTGATGGTGGGGGGGGGGGCTCTTCACATCTCATGTAAGGAGAGGGGCTTCTCTGGACATCTACTCTTACAGATACAACCGGCCCTTTGAGGGCAACCGTAATGCCATAGCTCCCAACTGTCCCGGATTTCGAGGGACTGTCCCTGATTTGGAGCAATGTCCCTCTGTCCCTCTTCCCCACCTCATTTGTCCCTTATTTTGGTCTGATCTATATAGCTGTATATAAAATGCACTTTTTATCTTTCAAAAAGTGTTTCCCACTGCTAAACCTTTCACCCAATTTCTAAATTGCTGCATTTGTAAATTTTAAAAGCCAATATGAAGGAATATTAGTGGTAAAAAAAAGCAAAAACCCTTTGATGAAGTCACGTGTTCAGTGACGCAACGCGTCAGGGAGGAGCCAGGTGTCGTTACTTCTGGTCGAGGCCAACACCGGAAGTACCCTACATAGCTGTACCTAGGATTTTAAACTGTAAATTACTACTTGTTTGTTTAAATAAATTGGATTGAAATACTGCACTATGGAGCCCCCCCCCTCCTTTATTGCATGACCTTACTACCTCCGATGAGCCTGAAGTCCACCCTGGTACCGGTATTGCTGTGGATATCTGTGGGAAATCGACCGCTGAGGATCCTGGTTATATTCATACCAAGGCTTGACTTGACCTGTAGGGGTCTTTATAGGTGAGAGGCTGGGGGAAACGAGTGGCTCACCACGGATGGTGATAGCAATTGGATGAAGTGGATTTCGTTCGATCATATTGCACATGCACTTTTTGCTTTTTTATATGAACTGTCACTTGGAGATTCTATCATATTATTGGACTTTGATTGCACTATCAGCACTTTCCAAGTACTTTTGCACTTTATAGTTTTGTTTGCACTTTATTATTTTTTGATATTATGAATGTTTATTACCATATACTATGTTGAAGATTACTTGCACTTGATTACCCAGCACATTAACTTTAACACGGCCCTGAAAGTGTTATTCATTGAGTGTGTTTATCACACTTATTTATGTTCACTATTTTTAGTATTTAAATTTTTTTTTTAGTTAGCGCCACATACTTTTTTATTCATTTATTATTTCTGTGTGGGAACACTTTCATATGTTGGCAGATTCTCAGATTTTTTTTGTGTTTTTTTGAGCGAGTTTAGGTTTTGCGCATTAGTTCTCTTCTCTTTCAGTTATAAAAAAAGCCCTTGTGGATTTAAATAACTTTTTTTTTGGTTATTTCTCCTTTAAGGGGGTGTGGCGGGGGGGGCGTGTCCTATGCCTACATACATTTGCTAGTAGGTGTCCCTCATTCCCATCTCAGAATGTTGGGAGGTATGTGATGCTCATGCGGCCCGTAATGGAATGGAGTTTGAACCTCTTATGTGTGTACCAAACACAAGGAACTGAGAAACTGTTCAATGATTTGCGGCATTTGCGTGAAAAGTTATCCTTGCTATGGGGAGGATGTGACTGCGCCACAAAGTAGACATGAACAGAAGAGGATATCTCTGTTGCCGATTGTCACACTAGACTTTTATGGTCAAAAAAGCGTTTTATTTATTTTAACAGATAAAAAAAAAAGTACAAACAGCAAAGCCTTGTCTGAGTAAACTACATAAAGAAATGTAATTTCCAAGGGCACAGACTATGGGGGTTGATTTACTAAAGCCAAATAGACCGTGCACTTTGCAAAGTACAGTTGCACTCTGCAAGGACAGTTGCTCCAGAGCTCAGTAAATAAGCAAAAACTCTGCTGACTTCCAACATCCAATCATGTGCAAGCAAAAATGCATTTTTCTTTATTTTCCTTGCTCGTGATTGGTTACTCTTTGAAAAAGTGAAGCCTTACCCCATTTACTAAGCTCCAGAGCAACTGCACTTGCAGAGTGCAACTGCCCTTTGCAAAGTGCACAGTCTATTTGCCTTTAGTAAATCAACCCCCAATATTCCATAACATAATTAGTGCAGGTAATGCCGTGTACACACGATCAGACTTCTCGCCAGACAAAGATATGACGGCTTTTCCGACGGGATTCCGCTCAAGTTTGGCTTGCATACACACGGTCACGCAAAAGTTCGCTGAAATTATGACCATCAGGAACGCGGTGACGTACAACACTACGACGAGCCAAGAAAATGAAGTCCAATGCTTCCGAGCATGCGTCGAATTGTTTCCGAGCATGCGTAGGGATTTTTCGGAATTGCCACAGACGATCGCATTTTTGGATAGGAACTTTTCCCGTGCAAGAAATTGAGAGTATGCTCTCAATCTTTTGCTGGCTGGAACTCGGCCAGCAAAAAAATGATGGAGCATACACACGGTCGCATTTTCCGTCTTTTGCGGGCCGAAATTCCGATCGTGTGTATGGGGCATAAGACATAGCCAACCCCTTAGTTGTGGGGGGGGGGGGTAAAGATTGTCATAGATAACCATGTGAGGGGGGATAGAATACCTTCCAGTCTCTGTACTTAGAGTTGTACAGTTCAGACTTGAGGTGGATTAGGGAAAAAAAAGAAAAGGTAAGCAAGAGGAACATAATAAGAGACCTAAGACCCGAAAAAAGTAGAGGGAGAACAGAAAAAGTATGTAGATGTGGGTTTGTCACATTAGACCAAGGGTCTCCAAACTTTCTAAACAAAGGGCCAGCTTACTGTCCTTCAGACTTTGGGAGGGCCGGACTGTACTAATTGGGAGTAGAAAAGGCACCATCTTTGGTATCAGTGGGAGGAATAGTGCTTCATCACTGGTATCAGTGGGAGGAATAGTGCCCCATCTTTGTTGTCAGTGGGAGGAATAGTGCTCCATCACTGGTATCAGTGGGAGGAATAGTGCCCCATCTTTGTTGTCAGTGGGAGGAATAGTGCTCCATCACTGGTATCAGTGGGAGGAATAGTGCCCCATCATTGGTATCAGAGGGAGGAATAGTGCCCCATCATTGGTGTCCTTAGGAGGAATTCTGCCCCTTTATTAGTTTAAGTGGGGATAATTATGTCCCATTGTTGGGATCAGTGGATGAAAATAGTGAGGGGGCCAGATAAAAGCAAGCAAAGGGCCACATCTGGCCCCCCGGGCCACCGTTTGGAGACCACTGCACTAGACTTTTTACCCTTTACACGGCACAGGGTTAATACATCCTACAGTGGCACCATGGACCGTACATCATCCCATGAGATTTACTATTGCAAACAGACGACTTACATGAATATGCTTCACCAGTTCCACAGTCAGCTTTTCTGCCACTGTTCGGACTGTTGCACAACCTTCATGTAGAAGAACACTAGAGAGGAAAAATAAAAACAAACACCATTGTTAATGGTACATTCTTTTGTAACTATAATCCCCTGTCACACAATTGTCAGAAGTGCCCCCATCGTCTACTTCTTTGTCCCCTGCTCCCTCTGTCACATGCTGCTTCAACATCTATTCCCATGCCAAAGGGCAAATGCAAAATGTTGGATTTGCCCTCACTTTCAGTCCTTGTAAAAGTGTTCTTCAGGACAAACATATAACCCTAAACCACTTTATCAAAAAAAAAAAAAAAAAACATTTCTGGCTTCACATGCACTTTAGGCATTAATTGTTCAGAGTTCCTAAAATGTTGCCGGTCCTGTCAAACCGGGGACAGCTGGAAGGTCAACAACAATACCTGAAATGTTCGTGGTCTTCAAAGAAAGCTCTTTCATTATTTATGGAATCTTCCAGGGAAAGATTGCTCTGGAGTCCGCTCTGCCTGTGACATTTCACAATCATGTAGCCTTTCTTGAGTGGGTAGGCCAGGTTTCTCACTACTCTCATAACCTCTTTTTCTGCTCCCTTGTCGACCAGATCTGGCTTAGTCAGGATTCCTGTGTAATAAGGTACAAGAAGATATATTATCACACCACTTATATGTGGGGATGATGATTGGCATTTACTAAAACTGGAGCACTCAGAATCTGGTGCAGCTGTGCATGGTAGCCAATCAGCTTCTAACTTCAACTTGTTCAATTAAAGAGTAACTCCACTTTTAAGAAAAAAAACATTCCCCTCTGTTTGATTTATGTAGATTACCATTTGACTTATGTACATTAACATTTGTTCCTCTGTGCTCCTGTGCTGAGTGATTCTAACGGGAGTGGTTTTCATAATTATCAATCAGCTGCTGCACCTGCAGGGCTCTAATGAGAAAAATTGCAGGGTCAGCATCCCTTTAGACGTGATTTCCCTATTGGGAGTATCTTACCAAAAATGACATTTTTGTTGCAGGGGATGACTGATATCTAATTTGTATCTTAGTGTAGACTTCTGGGAAAATCAATGAGCCAATCACACAAGCGGGAAATTACATATCTGGGGGCGTTCTGTATAGATTCTGTGTACAGAACACCTCTAAGTAGCCATATTGCATTTTACAGAAAATTACAAAGCTGCAGATTGAAAAGGAAAGGTCACTTTTTTTTTTAAACTATAAAGTTTTATTAAATTTTAAGATAACAAAACCCAAAATTGTTGACATAAGATATTTCTGTACAATTGTAACATTCCACTTACAAGTTAAAATCATTTTCTTTTTGCTAGAAAATTACTTAGAACCCCCAAACATTATATATTTTTTAGACACCCTAGAGAATAAAATGGCGGTCGTTGCAATACTTTATGTCACACTGTATTTGCGCAGCAGTCTTACAAGCGCAAATTTTTGGGAAAAAAAAATCACTTTTTTGACTTAAATAAGACAACAGTAACATTAGCCTATTTTTTTTTTATATTGTGAAAGATAATGTTACGCCGAGTAAATTGATACCCATCAAAATTGCGCCCGCTCGTGGGATGGCCACAAACTTTTACCCTTAAAAATCTCCATAGGTGACGTTTAAAAATTTCTACAGGTTACCAGTTTTGAGTTACAGAGGAGGTCTAGGGCTTGAATAATTGCTCTCGCTCTAACGATCGCGGCGATACCTTACATGTGTGGTTTGAACACCGTTTTCATATGCGGGCACGACTTACATATGTGTTCGCTTCTGCGTGCGAGCTCGGCGGGACGGGGCGCTTTACTTTTTTTTTTTCTTATTTATTTTACTTTTTATTTTTTATTTTGACGCTGTCCTTTTTAAAAAAAAAAGGGTCACTTTTATTCCTATTACAAGGAATGTAAACATCCCTTGTAATAGAAAAAGAGCATGACAGGACCTCTTAAATATGTGATCTGGGGTCAAAAAGACCTCACACCTCATAGATAGTTACACTAAAATACAATAAAAAAAAAAAATAATATAAATGTCCTTTTTTTTTTTTTTTTTTTTTTTTTTTTTACAAAAAAAAATAAAAAATTCTCCTTTAAGAGTTTGTTTAACGCTTCCGCCATCCAATGCTATGGAGCCGAGTGGAGGCCATCTTTCCCTCACTCAGCATTCAGCCATACAGGGGAGCGAACGCTCCGGTAAGCAGTGGAGACGACCGATGCGTGGTGGGAGGTGGTGGGGGGGGCTCTCTCCCACAACCAATAAAAGTGATCTCGTAGCGAATCCGCTGCTGAGACCACTGTTATCTGAAAGCCAGCTGCCCGCCGTTTTTAAAAATACTGGGGTTATGGCAGCTAGCTGCTGCCATAACAATGGTATTTAGTGTCAAATACACACGTAAAACGATGGCGTCTGGTTCTTAAGTGGTTAAGGAAAGGTAATTTTTAATATTTAATTTTTAATAACATTCAATCACAATATGACGTTGTGTTGCAATTGTATATACTATATTATTTTTTTTTTTTTGTTATTTGCTATTTTTTTCCCCAACGAAAGTGGAGTTACCCTTCAAACTTTGCCAATAAAACCTGGAAGCTAATTGGCTTCTATGCAGAGCTGCACCAGATTTTGCACTCTCCATTTTTAGTAAATTCCCCCCTAATGTCAGGCAAGTCTGCGCCTTCTGGTAAATAACCACTAGATGGCACCAGGTCCTCTTTATTTCATTTGCATAGGGCAGTGGTTCTCAACCTTATAGTGCCGTGACCCCTTGCTAAAATTTCCCAAGTTGTGGGGACCCGGAACAGTAAAATTATTTTCGTAGCGTAGGTTGTCAGCACACAAGGCAAGACAAGTAATTTGCGCCCCTAATCCACAGACATTTAGCGCTACCTGGGTCCCTTCCAGTCGTACCGTATTACACCAATGCCGAAATCAGGGTCTCTTCCAGCCCCTCCCACTTCACGTTCCTCACCAGTCAGCTGACCTCTAGTCTCTGCCCCCCAGCCAGAACTGAATGGGCGGCTGCGAAGAGGCCGAGTGGGCGGCTGCAGGCTACAGGAACAGCCTACCTGGGTGGCCGCAAAAATGCTGGGAGAGCGGTGCAGGCTTCAGGAACAGCCCAGGATTTGGTGACCCCTGGCAAATCATCATTCGACCCCCGAGGGGGTCCCGACCCCCAGGTTGAGAACCACTGGCATAGGGGAAAAAAATGATACAGCCCAGTGGGACAGTAACCTCCTGCTGCCCACATAAAGAATTTGTGCGGCAGCAAAGAGGGTGGGCTTTAATGCCCACACACCGCACATAATTGTCCATGGGTGTTTTGATGTGGTGGCTGCATTACCTTTCCTTTTCTCAGGCTTTCTTCCCTTTTATTTTCACCTGGTAATCCTGCAAATAACACAATTCCTGGCCATTTGTGTCTGCGCTCATTTCTCCATGGTTGCCACCAAGGCTGGACTTCAAACATGCCTGTCTGTCTTCGTTCATCTCCGTTATATGGTGGATTGATGGAACTAGTAGTTTGCAAATGAGAGATACCATTGTTTATGCTGCCTTCTCCGCTCACAAAAAGTGACAAGGCCACCGCATTTCTGGCAGGATCAACAGGTATTTTCTGTACTTACTGAAAATATTCTCAGCATGAAAAGGGAGCCATTGCAACCACCACCTCTGTAGACTGGTGGGCTGCAATTTATCTAGTTTTTTCATTTTTAATTTAATTTAATTTTTTGGGCTTCCAATAATGTCTAGTCATGCCTGCGAATGTCAGAGTTTTACAATGCCTCATGGGACATGTAGTTCCGCAACAGCTGGAGGGCCGTAGTTTGGAGATCCCTGATCTATAGTATGAAGCATGGTAAGTATTTGTGCAGGAGCAACCTCTATACAGTTATCGGGGGGAGGGGGGGTACGAACAGGAAACCACATTGCCTGGAAGTATTTTAAAAATCCAATGAAAATGTATAAAATATTGCACAAGTTTCCACATACCTAGTGTCCGATTTCCTTTGGGGTCCACTTGTTTTGCCAACTCTAGAGCTTCGGTGGTTGCAATATCCACATTACTGGGGACCACGGCCAGAATAATGGTCTTCTGTCTGCTAATGTACTTAATAATCATCTCCTTAATCTGTGAAAATTTGATTTTTTTTTTCAGTTAAAATATAACCATATAAAAAATATAAAATATAAAATATAACTCCAAATGTAGTGCTGTACACTTTTTAAAGGTATAGGACTTTTCAGCTACTCAATAGCTGCTTTAGAAATCCCCCAGACTCTCTTAGTTGGTGATTAATGTCCCAGGCACCTCGCTCTCGGGCTGAAGTTTTTGTCCTTAGGTTGGTAATAAAGTTGGGTGCCAATCACTGCTTTGGGTTTTAAAAGTTTTATTGCACATGTGCCTGAAGAAATGGATAGGAGGATGAAGGGGAACCCGGATACCTGCAAATTTCTTCTCAAAACACAGTCTCTGCTTGTCTCTCTAACTTTCTAGGTCCCTCACTCACCAGGTACTAACGTATTGGCCGAGCACTGAAACTTAATGGCTCTTTGACATTTAAGGTTCAACTGCTAACTCAGGTTTAAGGCAGAACATTAATGGAAAGGTTCCTGTGTTTCTTCCCTACTCAGAAGTCTCTCACCACCTCCATGTGGAGGACCTCTGCAGTCTGCTTCCCCTACACCCATATTGCACTCCATTGCAGCCAATATCTTTATTAAGGCATCCTACTTGGGGAGATTCAGCAACATCCAAGACTAGACAGGACTGATATCACAGCAGTGTCCTCTTAGGGTAAAAAAAACCTCAGCCTCAGATATACAGTAAATTATTTCTCCCAGCATGCACAGCAGGCCCATCAAGCCTGCTAACTGGCCAAGTAATAGACACCCTTAACGAAAGGTTTCACAGAATATAAGGCATTATGTGAATGAACAAGAGCAGAGACATACTTAGATGGGTGCATTCTGCACCAAGTGCCAACACTCTGGGGGTGTTGGGGCCACCTGACAAACTATTTTGTTTTGTGTGCTGCACGATGCTGTGCTGCTTAGCAAAACTAAGGCAAACCTTTTTTTGTTTTCATTTTGGATAGGGTAAGGGAGAGTTATCATTCCTGTCAGATTTATTTTTCGCATTGCATTGCAGAGATTTCCCTTCACTTCCTGTCCCATAGCTCCTGAAAGCATAACAGGAAGTGACAGGAGAGTATTTGTTTTCGACAATGGTCACCAGAACTTTTTTCCCCATTGGAAGATTCCCCCTCGCCTCTTGCTCTCATGATAACTCTAAGGCCCTGTTCAGACTTCACATAGCAGGAACAATCCCACTCACGATTTTTAAAGCGTAACTTAGTCTGGGAAACGCGTTTCACGCATAGGGCAACCCATTCTTTGGTTCTTCTCCGCTCTCTCTGGGCTCTTCTCCCGGTGTTCAACCTCTGCTCCCGGTGTTCCAGTTCTTCTGCCGGCTCCTCCGCTATCTTCATGCCGCTCTTTTGCTAGCGGAGGCCCGGACCCCTTTCCTGACCGGCCGGGCTGCGTGCTCGGATCGGGGTCTGGTATGGATTTTGGGGGGGACTCCACGCCGTTTTTTCGGCGTAGGGGGTTCCACTTAAAATCCATACCAGACCTAAGGGCCTGGGATGCCCCGCGACGAGGCCCGCAAGGTGTCAATCTCGCCGATAAAAGCGGGCGAGATTGACTTCCTTTTCTAGTCCCGTCGTACCCGAGTCACGTTCAAAATGAACGGACTTGTCCGTGTGTGGGCAAGTCCGTTCATTCTGAAAGTCCGGCGGAAAGAATGGATTCCGGAAAGTCCGGTCGTGTGTAGGCAAGTCCGTCAGTTCAGAAAGTCCGGCGGTAGTCCGCCGGAAGTCTGGCAGCAAGTACGTCGGACCTAGCTTCCCATAAAGTCCGACCGTGTGTACGCCCCATAAGAGTCTGAAATGTATCAGTATACAACCTGCTTTAATTGTATCCCTAATGCAATCATAGGGTTCAACAAAGCTCTGGGTATGAGTTGTGCTATGGCTCTTCCTGCTGTTCGCTGTATTTAAGTTTTTATAGTACTTTCGAAGATATTACACATATCAGATCATTCATTTAAGGTCATAAGACAAACCTGCTGCCCAATATTTAGGGGCTGATTAGGTAGAGCGACTCGTGTGATTCCCGGCAGATCGATCAGCGTCAGGTCTGGAACGTTCGGGGACATGACTTCCAGGGTGATCAGCTGATCACTGACACCATTCCCTGTCCCAGCCATGCAGTTTTGAGCTACAAAATGAGATAAAGAAAACAAAAAATTGTCATGATGCAGCCATTCACATTTGTTTTTTTATACGCTTATTGCGATTTTTTTACCAAACATATGTAGAAGAATACGTATCGGCCGAAACTGAGGAAAAAATGTGTTTTTTTTTTTTTTTAAATTGGGATATTTATTATAGCAAAAAGTATAAAATATTGTGTTTTTTCTAAATTGTTGCTCTTCTTTTGTTTATAGCGCAAAAAATAAAAACCACAGAAGTGATCAAATACCACCAAAAGAAAGCTCTATCTGTGGGGAAAAAAGGACGTCAATTTTGTTTGGGTACAGCATCGCATGACCGCGCAATTGTCGTTTAAAGTGCGACAGCGCTGAAAACTAAAAATTGGTCTGGGAAGGAAGGGGGTGAAAATGCCCTGTATTGAACCGGTTAAACGTTGTTTACCATCTGTCAAGTTAAATCGTTTAGGGGAGGTTTTAAGACGTGCCGTGTAAATTAAGCCTTACAATACATTTCAAGACAAGAGTGATAGGAGGGTCCAAGAGTTTACAAGCTAAACAGAAGAGCGATTGATACAAATGACAATAACTGTGAGGGATGAGTTGAAAGAGAAAGTAAAATTCAGTTGTTAGGTAAGGGTAGGATAGGCTTCCCTGAAGAGATGAGTTTTCAGGGGTCACCTAAAGACAGACACAATAGGAGATAGCTGTACAAGTTGGGGTAGGGAGTTCCAAAGGACAGGAGAGGCTCTGAAGAAGTCCCAGAGCCAAGCAGGAGAGAAGGTTACAAGGCAGCTAGAAAGCAGGAGGTTTTGGGAGGAGCAAAGAGAATGGTTTGGTTGATATTTTGAGATGTTGTGTTGTTGTTGAGTTGTGGATGGCTTTGTAAATTGGTAATATTTTGAATTTTATTTCTTGGGTGATTAGAAGCTGGTGAAAGGATTGGCAGAGAGGGCCGGCAGATGCTGAGTGGTTGATGAGGTGGATGAGTGTGGCGGTAGCATTCATAATAGACTGAAGGGGGTATAACCTATGTAGAGGAAGGCCAAATGGGAGGTATAGAAGGTTACAAGTAGCATCCTGACATGAGGAGAGGGACTGATAGTTGTGCTAATAATTTCGATGGAAATATCAGGGGAGGAAGTACGGGAAGGTGGAGGTTTTATGAGCTCAGTTTTAGAACAATCAAGTCTTACGAAGTGATGTGGCATCCATAACCGATCTGTCCATTAGCAAATTAGTTATGCACAAGGAGACTGAAGGGTAGACTTAGGAAAGATAGATTTGCAAGTCATCCACATAGTGATTCTATTGAAATCCACGCAAGGTTGTCAGCTGATCAAGGGAGGAGTTGGAGATAGAAAGTAGAAAGTATGTGGGGACAAAACCATGGAGAAAAAAGAGAGAAAGTGGCAGATTTGTAGGAGACACTGAATAAGCTATTGGATAGGTAGGAGGAGAACCAGGAAACAGCAGTCTTGGAGGTCAAGGTAGTGGCATTCTTTGAGGAGGAGCAGGTGGTTAACTGTGTCAAAAACAACAGGTCTATTTGTTAGGTCAAAGGTTAAGATCAG
The DNA here is from genome assembly GCF_042186555.1 of Aquarana catesbeiana. Taxonomy (NCBI): domain Eukaryota; kingdom Metazoa; phylum Chordata; class Amphibia; order Anura; family Ranidae; genus Aquarana; species Aquarana catesbeiana. The sequence goes on along the minus strand of NC_133325.1, from coordinate 765,148,815 downwards.
GTTAAGATGTTGAGAGGTAGCTGGGGTGTTAACATCGACAGGGATGTTGATGTTCACAAGAATGATGGTGGGTATTTCAAAGGGGAGAAAATAGGGTAGCCAAGCAGAGAAGTCATCAAGCAAGTAAGATACTGGTCCAGGAGGCTGATAAACCACAGCGGACCTAAGAGATACTGCGGAAATAAGACAAATAAAAGAGCTTCAAAAGAGGAGAGGGAGAGGTCGGAAGAACTGAGCTTTGCATTGTGAGGATGGAAAGATAACAACTTAACCTCCTTTTCATCCACTGGGCCTGGGTGAGTGAGTCCAGTAGAGGCCACCATGGGAGAGGGCAGCTAGAGAGGCAGAATTAGATTCCTGAAGCCAGGTTTCAGTAACAGCAAGTAGGTTAAGGGAGTTAGAAATAAAAAAAAAAGGTCATGGACAGAGGGGCATTCCAGAGGGCACATGAGAAGGGGCACTGGTTCTTGAAAGCAGGGGAATAGAACTTAGAAAGTGTGTATTGCCTCTGCTTCCAGAGGAAAAAGGGTGCTGATAGTGGGGTGAAAGTTAATTAGCAGAGGGCCAGGGTTGAGTGAAATATCCCCAGTGCACATGTTGCAGTGTTCTCAAGGTTACGTCAGCACGTGGGCTGAGACTGAGATGACGAGGGAGTAATATGGAAAGGGCAGGAGTAAAGATGATATACATGAGGTATAAGGTGAAGAGATGGTTACCTCTCAAGGAGCAGAGAAGAAAAAAAAGTTATAAGAAGATGAATACACAATCTGATGCCTAGCCTAAGTGCAAGAAACACTTAAAATTGACATTGGAAGAGAGAATGCTTGGTGAAAGTCACATTCACTGCTTAATAAAACTCCTTTTAGATATGTGAAGACGTGCGCTTAACATTGAATTCTGTGTGGCTTCTGTGGGGTCTGTGTCTCACACAGCTCTTCTTGACGGCATATTAAAGAATACCTGCCAGCTTGCTTCCACCCACAGGTACCCACCTTTGCTGAACTTCCCCTATGCAGTCACATAACACAGCAGGCTTTAGAGTGGTAGGTGCATGTGAATTATTTTACAAATATTTTGGCAGCTAAAACTGTTCTGTAAAATGTGAGTCGGAGTCACCTTTTAACCTGTACAGACAGACTTTATTACTTCTCCTCTAAGAATATATAGAATGCTTACCCTTCCTGACTTCATTCTCCACCTGAGCCGGACTTGTAAGGGCTATGTTATGAAATTGATAGCTTATTTTTCCACACCATGTTGATCCCTTTGGGGACTTTTTTAACTGGAGTTCCAGGGGGCAACGTGTGGCAATACCTGTAGAATAGAAAATTAGTATCAAAGAGTTATTTAGGAAGATATAGCTATTTGATCATATAGGATAAGTGCTCTTTGTGCTTCCCTTCTAAGTAGTCTCCCCAGATATTTCAGCAACAAGGGCTCACTTGTCTGCCAACATTGTGACTCCAACAGTTCCTGCTCCTTATGCAGTACAGCACCCAACAACAACCACTTGAGAGTGCTGTTGAGATACAGGTGGAGGACTTTCCAGTTATCCCAAAGCAGGATCTATTTTCCGTCTCCAAATGGAGCTCCTATGTAGATATTCACAACAAGGATCATCAATCAATCAATTTTTATTCAAAAAATGATCACATCACAAAACAGTGTAGTACAATGTTTTAGAGCCACGCAAGGCCCCTTCATCAGGCATATCACATTTTGTGATGTGATCATTCTTTGATTAAAAACCTGTCAGAGAGCTCACCTTGCTGGTCATGGGATTGGCCACCAGAGGGCGTGCCTGTGAGCAAGCCAGCCTATTTAAGTTTGTCAGGCACTCTGTTCAGTGCTGCCTGATCATCAGCTTCCTGTGCCATAGTTCCTGTTTCCTGTCTTGTCTTCCTGTTTACTTGATCTCCTGACGACCCGGATTGCCCTTGGATTCTCCTGTTTGCTGCCTGTACCTGACCTTGACCTGTTTGACTCCGCTTCTGCCTGCTCCTATTGTACCTTGCTGCCAGTCTGTTGCCAAACCCTGCTTGTGTCCCGATCTGCCTGTCTTGCTCCTGCTCAGCACCTGTTACCAGTGTTACGGACTACTGACCTGTTGTCTGAAGATCATCTCTCATCCTGTACCTGGATCTCTTCAGCAGGCTCTCATACCATTCCGCACTCTCGTGCCTCCTGTCTGCTCTACCAGGGGCCGTGAGTCGGATAAGTAAGGGAGTCTACCCTCTGCCCAAGCGGACTCATCAGTCTGGTAAGTAAAAGTCTGACAAAACCGTTTGGACAAATTTGATGATCCTGGGTGTGCTGGCGAATATCTACATATCGCATTGGTTCCATTATCCAGCTGGCTGTCGCTATAGCACCTAATACCTTCAGAGCTTATTCCAGCAACGTGTGCGAAGGGAATATGGACTGTGGACTACAAATGGTGCTCCTGTCTCCACCTAAAGCAGCGGTATCAACTCAGATTCATCACAGGCTGCATCAACATTATGGATGCCCTCAAAGGGCCTTTTGTATCTGGAAGACTATATAACAGGGGCGGCCCGTGCATTAAGGGTGCACGGGAGCCACCCCCTCTATCCTCACCACCCCCCGCTATGAATACTGGATAGATTCATGCAAAGCATAATTCTATCCATGGCCAACGCTGCGACCCCCTATTCAGGTGTCTGGCCCCTTTTCGGACGCCAGCGCCTGATTTACAGCAGCGGTGGTGTATTTTGAAGAACCTTATTAATAGGCTTCAAAATAGGCTTGACTCAGAGCGCAGAGTATTGCACTCGGAGTCCACCCAGATGTGTTAAAAAAGCAAATGAATATTTTCATTTTCTAACATGGAATCGCCTCTCCGTAAGCCGCAGCTGTGTCTTTCGTTTTGCATTGTCTGTCAGTGCTTCTTATGCCGTGTACACACGAGCAGACTTTACGGCAGACTTCTGGCGGACTGGACCCCATCGGATAATTCAATCGTGTGTGGGCTCCAGCTGACTTTTTTTTCCCAAAAGTTCGACGGACCTAGAAATGAAACATGTTTCAAATCTTTCCGACGGACTCGAGTCCGGTCCAAAAAACCCGCTCGTCTGTATGCTAGTCCGACGGACTAAAACCGAGGCTAGGGCAGCTATTGGCTACTGGCTATCAACTTCCTTATTTTAGTCCGGTCGTACGTCATCACGTACAAATTCGTCGGACTTTGGTGTTATCGTGTGTGTCCAAGTCCGTCCATTTGAAAGTCCGGCGCACCTACGCTACAAAGTCCATCGGAAAGATCGTCGGACCAAGTCTACCGTAAAGTCCGCTCGTGTGTACGCGGCATTAGCTGTCAGTTTGTCCATGATATGGAATAAAGGAACTGTTGTTTCAAACCTACTGCACTATGAAGCCGTCTCTCTTCTTTTTATAACAAAATTCCACTAATGCATCCTTCTGGAACAGGAACTACGGAGTACATTGTAGCATTTGAATTTGCCGGTGGAGGAGAGGATGTGTGAACCAGCCCCCCCCTGCCTGAAAGATTCTCCCTGTATATGCCTATTTGATCTCCGTAACAGAGATCCTATGGTTCTGGTAAGCGGCCATCTGGCATTTATTTTCCTTGGCTTAGTATTTTTTGGATGCTCTGTGGGGATACATCGTGGAAGGAATTGTTTGCCCTCATATTGAAGTTTTGCACTGAAGGACTTATACTAAATGGAATTTATATAGAATGACACAACATATGGACATTTATTTCTTTCATTAATTTACACTAGCTGTGATATTTTTCCTTGCACCTATTTGTTCATTATTCGCTTATATTGAATGGAGTGCATACTGAATGACACATTATATGGACATTTTTTTTCTTTCATTCATTAATTTACACTAATTATGTTATTTGTTTATTAATTCGCTGATTTGCTCCTTTTATGTTGCGCATAATTATTTGCACCTTTGGTCGCACATATTAGTTTGTTCACTTATTTGGTTGCGCATCTATTCTTATGTTACACATGATTTTGAGCTGAATATTCCAGTTTTTTTTAGTTGCAGCACCGTCATTTTACTGGTTTGATACCAAATACATTTTTATTTTATGAGCACCTTTACTTGGGGGGTAGCGCGGATTTTCCACGTTACACATTCAGAAGTTTTTTCACCTCAATGCATAGGATGCATTAACCTCCTGAGTGTGGCTCGGGGTGGATTTTCAGCACCAAAAGCGGTAACCTCGAGCCACACTCAGGATCGCATAACAGGATCCAGGTACAGCAAACTTACCTTGCCCCCAGGATCCTGCAATGTCCTCCCTGCTCTGTGCGTGAGCCGTCCTCCGCTCGATCTATCACAGAGCCGGGCTCTGTTCCCTGCAAGCGTTGCGACGCACGGGGACGGAGAATGGCGCCAAATTCAAAAAGTAAAAAGCACAATACATATACAATACATTGTAATCTTACAGATTACATTACTGTATTAATTTATTTCACATCCCTTTTGTCCCTAGTGGTTTGTCCAGTGCCCTGCATGCCCTTTTATATTATATATACTGTTCTTTCTGCCTGGAAACTGGAGATTGTCCATGGCAACCAAAACCGTCCCTTTACATAAAAGTGGTTTTAGACCAGCTATAAAACAGCAATAATAAATTAGAATCGCTTGCAGAATTGAGCGATAGTGATTTGTGGGGAAATATGTCATCAAACACTGAAAGTAATGACAGCGACAATTCTGCAACTGAGCAAATTTTAGTGTTTTTGATTTGATTACATTATTGAATCATTTTTATTATTATTATATTAATATTTGTTATAATTATTTATAGTCATTTATTATATTATAATTTATGATTTCGTGTTTTAAACTTTATCATACCCGGGATGTCTACTAGACTCTTGTTTGGACAGATTTAAGCACGTTATTCCTAAGAATTACAGGCCTACAATATAAAACGCCAAATTTTCATGCAAATACATTGTACCGCTTTCAGCATCAAAAATCTGAAATAATCATACCACCAGGGAGGTTAAGGTGAAAAAACACGAGGGTTTACAACCCCTTTAAAGACAAAGCTGACTTTTCCTTTTTTTTCCAATGTAGCTGAAAGCATTAAAAAAGGAATCTTGTTGGTTTGCTTAGACAGCTCAGACTCTCTTGCTACCCTCTGCCACTTCTTATTTATTCGGTTTGACCAATCAGACAGCACTTTAAAGGGAAAATCTAATAATGTTTGGTCAGTTTTATCATAAAAGAATGGTTTGTATGGCTCTGTTTATAGTAGGTAAATGATTGTAGGATATTATAAGGGACTATCTCCAATAATTTTAAGGGTCGTTCCTGCCAGACCAATCTGTTAACATTCTACGAGGAAGTGAGCTACCATCTAGATGGAAGGAAACTGATATAGATATAACAAAAATTATACCAAAAGACAGAAATTCTTACCGCTACCTCTGGGGAGACACACTCCGGACAGAGCCTCCAATACAGAACTTTTCCCAGAACTCTGATCACCAACAACAGCAATTGCTGGTAAGGCCAGATCCTTCTCCATCCCCAGCGCCCTCAGCGAGTCAATGAGATCAATACAGGGATGGATCTGATTTTCATACTGTTGATTCAAAACGTTATCTGGTTGTCCCTTGAGGAGAAAAGAAAGAATAAAAGGGGATTTTCATTTACAGTTACTAGTAGGTAATAACATTCAAGTGAATGTTAGATGCATCTTGTATGTTTCTGCCCTGCCAGATCACCCCTATTGGTCAGCGATGGTGATGGTGTTGTGTTGTTGGGTTTGTGATAGTTCTGCCCACACTGTCTCTGTACAATAATACTCTGAATCCAGTGGCGGTTGGTGCTCAATATTTTGGGGGAGGCGGCAAACCAACGCCACCCCCTGTGGGAGACGGTCAAGAAGGCAGCAATCCCCTCCCCCCACGGGAGACAGATGGGAAGGCGGCGATCACCACCCTGCGGGAGACGGACGGGAAGGGGTTCATGCGCCCCAAGCCCACCCTTTTTTGGAGCCAATTAGAACCTTAGGCTCTAATCATGTTCTTCAAAAAAATTTAAAAAACCCTTTGAAATCCATGCGTCCGGCACCCCAGCATGTAGATTAGGGGGGAGGCGCCCCTGCGTCCCATATGGATGGGCTGCCCTTGTCTGAACCTTTATTGTGACCCTAGAGACCCTGCCTGACATCAGCCTTTTCCTGGATTACTATTTACTCTTTTAATACATCTGTAAATGCCTATGTGTGCATGGACACATAGGCTAACAAAGAGGTGCTTTTTACAGGCTGAAGAAAAACAAACACCTGTAAAAGAGGTGTTTAAGCCCTGTGTGCATGAGCCCTTAGTCTGCTGCCTGCCCTGATTTGACTTTTGCCTGTCTCTGGATTATGCTTACTGCCTGTCCCAGGATTACGCTACTGTCTGCTGTCAGCCTTGACCTCTGAATGCTGTTAGATTTGCTACCGGATACTCAGCTGCTGAAACATTAGTCATTCAGCGTTTGCCTTGGGTGGCATTTTTCAAGGGGGGGTGGCGCCGCCCCCAGACATAAGAGACACTATAAGCAGTGGCGTCGCTATGGAGGTGTGGACTGAACTCGAGTGACACTCGCCAGAGGGGTGACACCAGGGGTGGCCGCGGACTGACCGGGGAGCAAAGTGGAAGCAGGAGGTGGTGGTGGCTACAGTCTCCGATGCCAGAAGTAGCTTATTTGGCAGAGCAGGTCGGAGTCCCGGGCTGTGATCGTGCCTCGGCAGCCTCACTACATACAGCTGGTAAAAAAGAGGCGACGGCCTGCGGAAAGGTGAGAGACGAGTCTGGTGTCTTTTTTTTGGGGGGGGTGGGAAAACCTCCCTCTCTCACCCCCTCTCTCTTCCACCCTCCTCTCTTTCCCTCCAACCCCTATCTCTCTCATCCCTCCTCTCTCCCACCCACTCTCTTTCTTTCCCCCCCACCTCTTTCCCCTCTGCCTCTCTCTTTCTCATCCCCACTCTCTCTTTTCTCTCCCTCCACCTCTATTCCCCTCTCTCTCTCAACCCCTTTATCTCTCTCATCCCCTCAACTCCCTCTCTCATCCCCCTCTCTCTCTCACCCCCCTCTCTCTCTCACCCCCTTCTCTCTCACCCCCTTCTCTTTCACCCTCTTCTCTCTCTCTCTCTCTCTCCCCTGAAGAGGTGGAGCACTAATAGGAAGAGGTGGAGCATAAAGAGGAAGGCGTGGATTTTACAGATGAAGGGGTGGATCTTAAACAGGAAGGGGTGGGACACATTTAAATCAGAGGGGCGCCCACTTTTAGTCTTGCCTAGGGCAGCACAAAACCAAAATACACCACTGGTCAAGACCAGACTCTTCCAGGGACCACAGATACTCTTTTATGTACGTTTGCTCTGCCTCTGGTACCACTTGGCCAGCGACTATAGCATTGTGTATTTCACAAACAAACAAAAATTTCCCAGCACACTTACCAGCTAGCCTGCAAACAATCCAAAATGACCCTGTCTAACAATTCATGTTAAAAACAGAGCGTTTAGTTGCACATATTTGAAAATATATGTAGAAGCCGCAGTACCCAGGCCAAGGCTCCTCTGTATACTGTAGTCCTAACTCTAGAATAGCATTGTGTATTTAGTCCAGGGGGCAACCAAGTACTGGTTGGCCCACTTACTTTAAAGGTTTGGGGTTTGCTACAGGTGAAGCTACATTAGCCAGTTATAGTGGTTAATTTATTAAAACCGGAGGGGTGCAAAATCTGGAGCATCTCTGCATAGAAACCAAATCAGCTTCCAGGTTTTTTTTTTTTTGTCAAAGCTTAATTGAACAAGCTGAAGTTAGAAGCTGATTGGCTACAATGCACAGCTGTACCAGATTTGCACTCTCCAGTTTTAGTAAATCAACCCCATAGTCTTTGACCACTTGTATTTGGGTCAACATTACACTAGACTTGTGTTGTAACTGAGGAGGCAGCTTGAATGAACAACCAAACATCTTCAACATTATAGAACAAGTCCAATTAAATGTGGCTACTAATACTTTGGGTATTTGGTCGAATGATATGACAAAGAGTAACCATAACTTGCAGGTTACTAACAGCTAAAAAATTATAATCAGAATTTAAAAACAGGGTCAGAATGGCAAAGAGTATGCATACGCCGTAGAATAATAATAATAAAAAAAAAAAAAAAAAAAAAAGATTTCGAAAACTGCACAAATATGAACTCTTCACAGCAATTTCACTGTGATTCAATTAGGGTAATGTAGTTCTGTAGCATAGCCTCTATAACACTCTATGAGCCCATGTTCACATCGAGCCGCTTTGACATGTCAAATCGCTATTACCGGCAATGGCACTTCTCAAATCGGTGTGGCAGCGCACCGATTCCCAAAAGTAGTTCCTGTACTACTTTTAGCGACTGCGGGGGCGATTTGAATAGACATCTGTGCAGGAGCCTGCACAGATGTCTTTCAAATCGCCCCCAAAGTCGGACTGCATTGCCGGTTTGAAATCGCCCTCAATGTGAACCTGGGCTTAGGCTCAGTTTACACCTATGCGTTTGTTGGTGCTTTTTTGCAGGAATGCACTACAGTTCATAAAAAAACTTAAAAACGCAAATCGGGGCAAAACGCACAGCAAAAAGCACTACAGAAACGACCAAAGGCAAATTGCATAGTTGTGAACTGAGCCTAACAACAGAAAGTCAAGCTGAGAATCACTGTGTCACTAAAACAGCACAGAACAGCTACTCAAAACATCATCTCTCATGCTGAATTCCAGGGTAGCTCTGGAAATACAGGTGTACAGCTGGAGGGATTCAAGGCCCAAGGACGAAGTGCCACCCCACTGGAACTGGAGGACTCTGGTAGCAATTGGTGAGGGGTTCCTCACAGTAGCTTGATCTTTTGGAGAAGCTACATGCTATTATGTTGTGGTTCTGTTGCACTCATGCTGGTTCTCACAGTGAAGAGCCTCTTACCTGGCTGAAGGCCACTTTCCCAGCTATCCTTGCCTCATCAACTGTGACCTCTCTGAGCTGCAGAGGGAGGGAACCAGAGAAACTTTTCTCCCCTGGGTGTGTCCAAGAAGCCATCGATTTGTGGAAAAAGGAGTTAAAGGGGTCTGCGCCTACATCTGAGCATTGTGAGTAAATGGGAACTCTGCTACACTACTACTAGCTATACCAAGGTCTGGATAATGAAAACCGTCACAGAGATGTAACTTATTTATTTATCAAAACCCATCTTTTGAATTAAAGCCCAATTTTGCTGGTCTCAAGTGCAAGTTCGAATAAGATTAGTCACCGATTTTACATATGGCAGCTCTATACAACAAAAGTAATCTTTAATTTAACAATTATCCATTACACTCAGTTAGAGTTAATTAGAAGCTGTATGTTTACTTACCACTGGGGCTTGACTCAGCGGTGATGCCACTCCAAAGCAGAAATCTGAAATTGCAAGCAAAAATCTTGACGGCTTGGTATTTTACAAAAATATTATATAATAAGCCTCCTGGACAGTGTATTTTATTCTGAAACGTGTGGCTAGAGCTTAAAGGGGAGCTCCAGGCTCAACCCAGGCAAATACTGTAGCTGCTGACATTTAAGATAAGGACACTTACCTGTCCAGGGATCCAGCGATGTCCTCACCCGAGCCAATTCTTCAATCAGCTTCGGGTGCAGGCGCTGGCATGTCAAGTAAGGCAAACAGGCAGTGAAGCCTTGCAGTTTCACAGCCGGTTTCCTATGAGCTGTGCTGCTCCTTGTGAATGCTCCTTTAGTCTTCTGGGACCTGTGATGTGGCCCAGGGGCCGTGGGGCATCTGACCAGAAGTGGGAGCGGGTACCTGTCAAAAACAGGTACCTGCTCCCCCCTAGAAAGTGCCAGCCTAGATAGACACTCCAAATATATAATAGAAAGATAGTGCTGCACTAAAGATTCAATCAATTGATCAATGATCATATACAGTGAACTTAATCTTAAAACATATATGTGCTATAAAAGACAATGTCCGTATATGTAGATTTCACAGAACCCAAAAGTCCTCCTCTGTGCTCCATATAAAAGAACACCACAGGTGAAAGAGGGAGTGTGTGATGGCGAACCAGAACAAGGAAGGTCTAACTCCACACCCAATGCGTGTATAGCAAACTACTTACCAGAAGTAAATGACCACTGGATTACAGGTAGTCAAACAGGGTGTAAGGAATTAAGGTCTCCCTCAGACCATAACTGGCTCCATCTGCTCACACTATTCCAAAGTAGCTCAAAAACAAAAGCAAGAGTGCGCTTTCATGGTGCAGTATAAAAACGATTTAATTGTAAAAGATAAAAGTCGCACTTACAAAAATCCAAGATAAACCAGCATGAAAGGCGATCAGACATGTCTCAAACATTTGTGGCATTCCAACGGCCTTTAAAGAGGAACGCTAGAAAAAAATGAAAAGTCAGCAGCAAAAATACTGGAGCTGCTGACTTTTAATAAACACGCACTTACCAGTCCAGGGATCCAGCGCTGTCCTCACCCAGGCCAGTTCTTCAACGGTCTTTGGGTTCCTGGCGCTGCCATCTTGGATGTAGGAAGCCAGCTGTGACTTCCTGGTGCTTCACAGCTGGCTTCCCACTCTGCATGTGCAAGTAGCTCTGCGCTTTCTCTAGGGACTCCCAACCTCCTAGGACCTGTGAAGTTGGGGAACTGGGGGAGGAGGGTAAACTTCCACCCGGATCGATTAGGGAATGGCCTAGGAAGTTGGAGTAGGTACCTGTCAAACTAGGTACCCACTCTCTTAAAAGAAAAAAATTAAACATCCAATAATGGTAGAGAAGGCAGGGGACAAGGAGGAATAGCAGAACTTTCCTTTTTTGGTGATGTTCGCTTTAAATGATCTTTCCTATTAATATCACTCCCATGTTTTATGAACTCTGCAGACTGACTTCTTCATAGATTTTCCTTGATATGGAGGAAGTAACATTGGTTCGGGAGTCTGTATGTGATTGGTAATACCAGAAAGAGAAGAGTTACAATGCACAGGCTTCATGAAGTACAAACAAGTTGAGTCTGTTAGATAGTTGGGCTGATAGAAAGCTGACAGTAAAGCTGGCCATACACATACAGTTTTTTTCCATTTAGCCTGAAGGCTGCCTACATGGCGCGGATAGATGAATCTACTGCTGCAGCTATTTGTGAGCCAGCCCTGCCAGCTGCCAAAATACCCAACGAGCAGCTGCTTCTGATTGGATGCAGCAGCTGTTTGGCCAACAATTTTCTGCTTGGCTTATAGGATTTGTCAATCAAGGGATGTTGGGTATGCACCAGTCAACAGGGCCACCAAATGGGCAAATTTTGGACTGTTTATCACTCCCTGTATGGTCAGCTTAACCACTTCAATACCGGGTACCTTCCTGCCCAGGCCAATTTTCAGCATTCAGTGCTAGTGCACTTTGAATGACAATTGCACGGTCATGCAACACTGTACCCAAACTAAAGTTTTATCATTTTGTTCACACAAATAGAGCTTTTTTTTGTGGTATTTAATCACCACTTGTTTTTTTATATTTTTGCTAAATAAACAAAAAAAGACTGAAAATTATGGGGAAAAAAACACGTTTTCTTTGTTTCTGTTATAAAATTTTGCAAATAAATAATCTTTTTTTCATGAATTTAAAGCAGAAGTAAACCCTTTCATAAAACCAGTTTCATTTATGGCACGTGCCGAAAATGTAACACTCCCATTGGTTGTGCTCTCGACCAAACTGTCAAACCATCCAATGGCTGGTGTTATAACTGATCACATGTGCAGCATCATGGCAGTTGTAGATTAAACAGAGGCCAAGATGGCAGCTTCCTTGGCTGAAAACAATAGGAGGGTTTACTTACACTTTAATGCCCCGTACACACGGTCGGACTTTGTTCGGACATTCCGACAACAAAATCCTAGGATTTTTTCCGACGGATGTTGGCTCAAACTTGTCTTGCATACAAACGGTCACACAAAGTTGTCGGAAAATCATTCTGAACGCGGTGACGTAAAACACGTACGTCGGGACTATAAACAGGGCAGTGGCCAATAGCTTTCATCTCTTTATTTATTCTGAGCATGCCTGGCACTTTGTCCATCGGATTTGTGTACACACGGTCGGAATTTCCGACAACACGCTCCGATCGGACATTTTCCATCGGAAAATCCGACCGTGTGTACGGGGCACTGCCCCGTGTGCTCCGGCCGCTCCTTTGGTCCCCTGTTCTCCTCCTCTGGCTCCCTGTCCTCCTCCTCCGCCCCCAATTTACCGACCCCTTCCTTTCCTCAGTTAAACACAGTGAGCGATCGCAGAGCAAACTGCATCAGTTTATGATAGAACAGGAGCCTCTGTCACCTGTTCATTCATCTTCAATGCAGAGAAAGGAACTAGGGAATCTGTGTCCTCAGTCCCTTTCTTTGTCTGAAAGGGGAGATGTCAGGGGTCTATTTAGACTCCTAATATTTCATTCAAAGCCCACCAACAGGGCTGATAAAAAAAATTGCAATAAATTAAATTGTAAAAAAATTATACAAAATACAATGTAATGTAATACAATACAATGTAAAAAAATTAAAAGAAAAGAAAAAACTACTGACACCACTCCCCCCGCCCCCCGCCCTACTGACACTGTCCACTGCCGCAAATTTATTTGTAAAAAATATAACTACATAGAAATAAAAAAACTACTGACACCATTCACTGCCACATACCCCACACCCCCTTCCCTAGAAGCACTGTGAAAACAAATTTTTAAAAATTGTTTAAAAAAAATAATAAACAACAAAATTGTAAAACATAATAGATAAAATAATAAAAACAAAAAACTACTGACACCGTCCGCTACCCCCAATCATTGTGAAAAAAAATAATACAAGTATAAATTGGAAAAAATTACTTAAAAAATAAAATTGTAAAAAATAATACTAATAAAAAAATGCTGACACTGTCCATTGCCCTACTGACACCATCCACTGGCCCCCAAAAAGCATTTTGAAAAAATGAAAAAAAAAAAAATTAAATTGTAAAAAAATAATAAAATAAAATAAAAAACTACTGACAACGTCCACTGCCTTACTGACACCATCCTGCACATACTACCCAGCACTGTACACTCCGCACTCCTCACCTGCACATTATACCCACCTACACACACTCTGCACTCCTCTCCTGCAGATACTAACCAACCACCATACACTACTCTCCTGCACATACTACCCACCTTCATACACTCCTGTTCTGCACATACTACCCACCGCAATACTCTCCATCAGGGACGTGCCGTCATGGGAGGCAGAGCCTCACCTGCCATGAACATAAAAAAAAAAATTAAAAAACGATCAGCTTTGAGGGTTGTAGCTCTGCGACCTGGAGTCGCAGAGAACCCAAATTTGGCGGGTATGTAGCTGAAGTCCTATCCCATCCATAGTTCCAGAGATACGAGGCTCCTTGCGCAGCTTGTAAGAAGCTACATACAGAGTGGCCAGTTTATATATGAGCTGCCATGTGTGAAGAACCCATCCGGATGATGCCTGCTGCGGCTCCCTGATCTCCTCTACACTCTGCAATCCTTCACATAGCCAGCACACTGCAGACAGGAAAAAAAAGTGAGTCTTGCCTGTCACTTTTCCATCTCCCTGTGTCTGCTCAGGGACTACACATCCCAGCATGCTCACCTATGAGTGCAGCCTCATCAATGCCGTCTATCAGTGCCCATTAGTGCCTCCTATCAGTGCTGCCTAATCAGTGCCCCCTATCAGTGCAGCCTCATCAGTCCTCATAAGTGCAGCCTCATCAGTGCAGCTTATCAGTGCCCCTTATCAGTGCAGCCTCATCAGTGCCCATCAGTACCTCCTATCGGTGCAGCTTATCAGTGCCACCTATCAGTGCAGCCTCATCAGTGCCGCCTCATCAGTGCCTTTCTCAAGACAGGGGTACTTAGGAATTTTTTTTAGACCTGCAGGTGTACTTCACCGTAAAAGGTTGAGAAACACTGGCTTATGTAGCACACTCTACCTTAGGTAGGTGCTAGAGTTATGTTTTTGGCCAGTGCAGGTAAATTTAGGCAGGCCTAGCTTAAAGCTAGGCCTGTTTGTTTTGATCTGTGGAGCTGGGAGTGGTTTAGAGTTGGCTGGTGACTCATAGGCAGTGTCACTTCTTGGTTACCTCTCTCAATTCTAGAAGCAGAGGAGGGGAAGAGAGGTGGAGTTGCCTGGGGTGTTCAGGGAGCCCTGACTAATCCCCAACTAGGATTGGCAGGGGGCAGGCCTCCTTAAATACCTTGGGTCAGCCCAGCTGAGGAGGAGTTGTTCGGTGGAAGAACTGCGAGATGGAGTGTAAGGCTGTCTGGGGCTTGGAGGGAGCCCCCCCAGTCTGGGGGGGGGGGGTGACCTTGGGCCAGGGGTTTGGAGCTGTGAAGTAACCCCACACAACCCAAGGAGTGTCCTGAATGGGAGCAGGAGAGAAAATCAGGGAACAATGTCGGGCAAGTCTTCAGGAGGGATCCGCATGGTGTCGGTGAGTGACAGGCACACTCGGGAGAGCTGGGAGAGGCATGCTGGAGCAGACTGGGAGACTGAGATGGATGTAGAGCAAGCGGGAGAGACTGTGATGTTACTGGCATTGAAGTCAGGCAGCTGCAGTCAGGAGGGCTGTCAGAGTCTGCATAGGGCTGACTGGCACCAGTAGTGCATCCTAATACAGCTAGCCTTTCACCATTGGTTGCTACACTAAAGGGGGCCACTGTCCCTGCCAGCAAATGGCAATTCCAAAAGTCTGGCTTGATTAGAGTTGGGCCTACCATGTGCTAGCTGTGACAGGAATCAAGTATTGCACAAGAGAGGAAGAAACAGTCTACAAATAAGCATTGTGCATTTGTGCTGGAGGAGGCTGGAGCTTTAGAGAATGTGAATAGAGGTTCCAATTAATCATCTCATCGAATAATACTATAATTCCTTTACCCCATCCAAGTTTAATCCCTCAATAAATAAAAAAAACAAAGCTATTGGACTGTTCATTGTCTGGAGAGTGATTGGAGGTGAATGCCGGGCTGGGTAGGGTGACAGGTGAAACTACTACACACAGCGGCCCCACAGAGGTACCGCTACACTTAGATAACTTTTTATATTTTATTATGCACATGAAAAAGCCTCTTTAAAATAAGAACCATTAAAATGTCATAGACTTTCACAGGATCTAGTTCTAGTCAACTTTGTAGAGTGCTTCAAAAGAGATGGATGTGTTTCTAAATATATAAAATATAACTGGCTATCAATATTTATAAGAAATAACACTATACATCAACCTTTTCAACCTTTTTTCCCCCAGAAGAACACTTGAAATTATTTTCAGGTCTCAGTAAACCCCTGATAAGATCAGTCCAGGAGAACTATTGGAAACATGCTCCTTATGGTAGTGGTCAATGGGAAGAATGCCTTCCTTACAGGCAGCTTTTAATTGTTGTCTTGCACTGGCTCTGCCAAGTGGATCTGGACCTGTTACTATGCAGACACAATCAAATGGGAGGTCAATTAGCCACATTCAAGGACCCTCTGGCTACCGCTGGAGGAATCCTGGGGTTTTATGGAACCCTGCTTGAGAAAGGTTGCAGTATGTTGCTTACCTAGTGAATATCTGATTGCCTTAGAGCAGGGGTCTCCTAACTGTGGCCCGCGGGCCAGATGTGGCCCTTTACTTGCCTTTATCCGGACCTTGGGGCACAATTTCTTTCACTGAAATGAGGGACTATTCCTTCCACTGACACCAATGATGGGGAACTAATTTTCCCACTGACACCAGATATGGGGCACTATTCCTTCCGCTGAGACCAATGATGGGGCACTATTCCTCCCACTGCATTCAATGATCTAATTTGTTTTACTCCTACTGACCACCAAGCCTATGGCATCCCACTGATGCCAGGGCATTTTCTACTCCCGCTGACTTCAGTCCGGACCCCCTAAAGTTTGAAGGACGGTAAAATCGCCCTTTGTTTTGGAAGTCTGGAGACCCCTGCCTTGGAGGATCAGGAAAGATTTTTTTCCCTGTTGGAGCTACTTTGACCATGCTTTCTAAGGATCTTTTGCTTTTCTGGGGATCATCTGTGGGTTTCGGGTTCTGAGGATGCAAGGTTTGATTGTCTATTGGTCAAACATTATTCGAAATCTTCTGCCTTATTGTCTGTATAACGGGACTGGCCCATCTATTTATGGCATCATAGGACCTGTATGGTCTGCAGTGGCTGTAGAACTCTGGCTTTGGTTGGCCCCTGGGCTAATCACACATACTCGCTGCACTGAGTTCTCCTTACCTTTAGGAATAAATGATGGATCGAAGGAAAACCCACAAGATTGCATTTTGGAGTCTGCAGACTTGAAGAGAAAAAAGAAAAAAAAGTGGAAGAATGAGAACAGAGAAAATAATGAGTAAAAAATATATAAGTTAATAAAAGTTAAAAACCTGTTTTTATATTCAAGAGTATTGGCATTTTGTCATATATAAAGAGGTCCTGTTAGCCAAGCCAAACAAAAAAGGTAAACTATTCTATCTTTAACTAGTTTTGGACATTGGGCATGCTACACATGCCCAAAAACTTCAAAAGAAAATAAACAATGGAAAGATTTTTAAAAACTGAATCCACCCTCCAACATATAAAAACTGAATCCCCCCTCCAATGGTGCAGATGGATAGTGGCGCTAACTTTAACAATGGTGAAATAAACAGGTTACAACCCCACCATACTTAATATCATGGAGCGAGTTGGGGGTGTGCTGTATCTCAAAAGTGATAGATGATAATCACTTCTATAGCCCATAAAAAATTAGTGATCTAAATGAATAAAACACTCTAGTGTATACACAGAAATAAATGCCCCCCAATATTCCAACTGTAATGTGATAAATAAATATTACCATACACCATATGACAGTGAATGAGAATAATACCTACAATAAATAGTCACTTCTTTTTTTTCTTGGAGTGGTGTATTTTATCACATATCATCATCACTGTTTTCTGTGGACTATTTTTTGAATTCTTTATTTTTACTTTGGACTTTATTCATTTATAATATTTTGTCATTGTTTAGTTTTCACATATTTCTTTAAGTGACTATTTATTGTAGGTATTATTCTCATTCACTGTTTATTTCACTATTGTTAAAGTTAGCGCCGCTATCCATCTGCACCATTGGAGGGGGGATTCAGTTTTTATATGTTTTGATATTTAAGTGGCAGCTTCATTTGTGCTTTTCATTATATCCAGTGCAGAGGTGGTAGTGCAGGTTTAGGCGGACTCTCCTGGTTACCTTTCAGTTCACAATGGAAAGACTTTACATTAAACAAGAGAAAGAGTAAATGGGACTTTTAAGGTGCTAACACAACCACCCTCAGGAAGAAAGACACACATATTGTTTAAAAAATGTTTATTGTACGATCATATGAAAATATGGGATGAATATCCCCATAATAAAAACATTGCTATATGCAATCAAACACTATAGCAACCCCAAACAATTTCCCTTTTATAATTAATTGTACAGTACATAATGGTATGTTACAATTCATGAGGAGATCTCCAACGCACAGAAACCCCATGACCACAGATACAATCCTTACTTCCCTCATTCAACCCTGCTAGTATTATTGAGGTTGCTACATTTTTATCTAACACTCATCTAACCACCTGCCCCCTGGATCCTGCTCCCTCGCAAATGCTACGCTCACCCTCTGACTCGATTCTACACTCTAATTCACATTTTCAACCTCTCCCTCTCTTGCGGCATCTTCCCAAACTCTCTAAAATACTAAAAAAGCTCTCCTTGGACCCAACAAATCTTAACAACCTACATCCCATCTCCTTACTCGCGTTCTCGTCCAAACTTCTTGAAAGACTGGTCTACAACAGACTGAGCGACCATCTGACCATGAACAAACTTCACGATCCCCTTCAGTCCGGATTTCGCCCTCAGGACTCCACAGAAACTGCTCTCCTTAAACTCTCAAATGACCTACTAACAGCTAAAACCAGCGGACACTATTCTGTACTACTTCTCCTGGACCTCTCTGCTGCCTTTGACACAGTGGACCACCCCCTCCTCCTCAACAAACTCCACTCCTTTGGTCTCCGT
Organism: Aquarana catesbeiana; assembly: GCF_042186555.1. Lineage (NCBI taxonomy): Eukaryota > Metazoa > Chordata > Amphibia > Anura > Ranidae > Aquarana > Aquarana catesbeiana. The sequence goes on along the minus strand of NC_133325.1, from coordinate 765,130,678 downwards.
GGCTGTACTCTTCGCTGGTTCTCATCCTACCTATCCCACTGCTCCTTCAGTGACACTTAGAACTCTACTTCCTCCTCTCCTTTTTCTTTCTCCGTCGGGGTCCCCCAAGGTTCTGTTTTTGGACCTCTCCTTTTCTCAATCTACACCACATCCCTGGGTCAGTTGATTGCCTCCCATGGCTTTTAATATCATCTCTACGCTGATGACACCCAAATATATCTCTCCACCTTCCAGCTCTCTCCATCTGTTTCCTCACGCATCACCAACTTACTAGCAGACATATCAGCCTGGATGTCACATCACTTCCTCAAACTCAACCTATCCAAAACCGAGCTTGTGATATTTCCTCCCCAGATGCCACATTCCCATATTTATATGTCAATATCAACGGCTCAACTATCAATTTGTCCCCACACGCCAAGGTCCAAGGTGTAATCATGGACTCCGTACTAACCTTTTGGCCCCACATCCTATCGCTATCCAAAATTTGCCACCTCAACCTCCACAACATCTCCAAGATATGCCCCTTCCTAGCCAATTTCACCACAAAGCTTCTAATCCACTACCTGGTCATCTCTCACCTCGACTACTGCAACTCCCTCATTGGCTTACCTCTAAATAGGCTATCCCCACTTTAGTCCATCATGAACGCTACTGCCAGGCTCTTCCACCTCACAAACCGCTCAGCGTCTGCTATACCCTTCTGCCTATCCCTCCATTGGCTGCCACTCAGCCAACAAATTAAATTCAAGATACTAACTATAACTTACAAAGCCATCCACAACCTGGCCCCCAGCTACATCACTTACCTAGTCTCAAAATATCAACCTAATCGTTCTCTTCGCTCCTCCCAAGACCTGCTGCTCTCAAACTCCCTTGTCACTTCATCCCATGCTCGCCTTCAGGACTTCTCCAGAGCCTCTCCCATCCTCTGGAATGCTCTACCCCAATCTGTCCGACTTTCTCCGACCTTGTCCACTTTCAGACGATCTGTAAGAGGACTATCATTAAGCCCCTGGCGCATGCACGCATGCATGCGCGCATGAGAAACTTTTCGGATCACAGACGCGCCAATGCACTTGTGCAAAGGAGTGTGGACATCCGTAGAAGCGCGCCTGCGTGTCCCTTTGGTGCCAGACGGCCTATTTAAGGGGCACACTGACCTGTAACAGATGCTGACTGATCTTAGGCTGTTCCTGTACCCGTACCCTGTTGAACCCTGCTATTACCTGCCTGATATCCGTTGCTGAACCTTGCCTTTCTTTGACCCTGCTTCTGGACTCTCCTACACTTCTGATTACTGGTTCCTGATCCCGGCTTCCTATTTGACCCTGCTCCTGCCTGATGACTTGGTACCTTGCTGCCCACCTGCTACCGAACCCGGCTATCCTTGTGATTTCGCTTCTGTCTCCTGTTTGGCTAAACGCTGTCTTTTGGGTGTCCGCAACTACGTTCCTGCGACCTGCTGCGACTTTCTGCCTTCCAAGAGTCGCATCATCTGCTTCAAGCTCCTGGGGCTATATCTGCAGGCACTCGTGTTCCTCCTGTCCCTTGGGTCCTTCTGTCTCCACTCTCAGCGGGACTCAGGTTGGAGATAAAAGAGAGGCTGACCTCGTCACTTCAGACTCCGACCAGGTACGTGACACGATCCCTGAAAACTCATCTCTTCAGAGAAGCCTATTTGGCCCCCACCTAACAACTGTACATTTATTTTCTCCATCAGCACATCCCCCACAGTTATTACCTTTTGTATCTCTTGACTTTCCATCTTAGATTGTAAGCTCTAAGGAGCAGGGCCCTCTGATTCCTACTGTATTAAAGCATATTGTATTTGTATTGTCTACCCTCAAGTTGTAAAGCGTTGCGTAAAATGTTGTCGCTACATAAATCCTGTATAATAATAATAATAATGTTGCAAGTTTATTATATGAATAGAAGGTATAGGGAGGCGCTTAATCCTAATGCATTTCACAGAGTGAGCTTCTTCAGGGGTTCAGGAGGGGGCAGCTTATAAAAACAAACAAATAATACTTCATAGCAAATATAATAACACAACATTTACACAAAATTTCAACAGCAGTACCTAATAGTGTACCAAATTACTCACACAAAAAATATTAGAGAATGACCCCCGATGGAGGGAATACTTTGATGCACTAATGGGAAACACAGAAGTAGACATGTGCAGAATGGAAAAATTCATTTTGGCGCATTTCAGATAGATTTGTTATATTACTAATTTCTTTTTGTTGATTCGTTAGCACATTATGAGAGACTTACCTCAAAACGAAGCCCTCCAGCACCGCGCTGTCACCGCTGAGAGGGCTTCAATCCTCTCTTGGTTTTCCTTCCAGGTTTGCTGCCTCCAAGTCCAACTACATGAGTGGCCCGGGGGGCACAATGACGTCATTCATGCGCAGGTGTGCAGAAGCTGGCGTTTACAGCATGGGCTCTGAAGGTCCGGCACTGTCCAGTCATCGGCTGCATGCACTCTGAATATCTCCTACACAGTGCACGTTTAGGAGATACTCACAGTACCTACAGGTAAGCCTTATTATACCTGTAGGTAAAAGTAGTATACAGTACCATAGTTTAAGGAGGAAGCACTTTAAGAAGCAGGCCGGGAAACCGGCCGCCGCAACCTTAACAACCGATGGCTCATCAGCTGTCAGCGGGCTTCCCCACTGACAGCTAAAATGAAAACAAAAGAATGCTGACAATGGAAAATTCTGGGAAAAAAACAGCATCAGGCCCCTGTTAAATACCTTTTTTCTGGTATTAAATATCGATATTCTGTAAATTATATTGATGAGAAAAGTTCCAAGAAAGTCTGTTCTTGTGTAATAACTCAAAAATTGATTTAATAATAAAATAGCAAAATATTACAAGAACAATATCAAAATGTAGAATGTAAAAATAACATCAGTAATGTATTATTTCTTAAAGTGGTTGTACACCCTGTACAACCACTTTTACCTACAGGTAAGCCTATATTAACGCTTACCTGTAGGTGCTTGAAATATCTCCTAAGCCTCCACGGTTTAGGAGATATTTACTAAAATGACGAGCGGCGAGTATGGCGCATGCGCCCTTTTGAAAGGGCACATCGTGCTGTTTCTAATAGGGGTCATGCCGTGACTGGCAGCTCCCGCGCGCATGCACGGGAGTGACATCATGAGACTCCAGCCAGTCACAGAGCCGGAGTTCGCGACCCCGGAAGGAAGAGGGGCCAAGATGGAAGCTCCCTGCTCATGGGGACAATGGCGACAGCGAGGGCTTCAGTGTCAGGTAAGTGACACGTAATGGGCTTCTATACGATGCATAGTAGCCCATTATGCTTTACCTTTGCAGGGAAATAAAGAGATGTTGAAATACAACACCATCTCTATTCACAACATTCCATCATGGGGATGGGTAAGAAGAGTATGTGAAACTATACTTGTGTATATATATATATATATATATATATATATATATATATATATATATATATATATATATATATATATAAATTATATTCATTGAAACTCCAATGTTCTTATTAATATCCTAATCAACAAATATTGTAATATAACAAACTTATATTCTCATATATACACAATCTTTTGCATCTTAAGAAATGTGAAACCTTTCTTCTCCATCTGTGCTGGGGAAAGGTAAGGGAAACCAATGTAAGATCCCTAATTACTAACACATGTTTGGTTCTCCATAGGAATGTTTATGCTTATATGTATACTTTTACAAGTATAAGTCTATATAATTTCACTTTATCCATACCTAGAAGATATAAATATATATATTCAACTCAATTATTCTATAAAGATCTAATCCATTCATTCATTGTTAATATTTTTTAATTGATGTATATTAGATATTAGATTAAAGAAACTTTCTAACAGCCCCCCCAAAACCATACCAGGCCCTTTAGGTCTGGTATGGATTTTAAGGGGAACCCCATGACAAAATTAAAAAACAAACGGCGTGGGGTCCCCCCAAAATCTATACCAGACCCTTATCCGAGCATTCAGCCTAGCAGGCCAGGAAAGCGGGTGGGGGGGGGGTGAACGAGCTCCCTCCCCTCCTCCTACATGGGGGGTTGCTTTGGGGCAGGGGGGGCTCTGCCAAAGCAGCTTGTTCCCATGTTGATGGGGACAAGAACTTCTTCTCCACAATCCTGGCTGGTGGTTGTGGGAGTCTGCGGGCGGGGGGCTTATTGGAAACTGGAAGCCCCCTTTAACAAGATTCCCTGCCAGCTCATTAGCAACCAGCTATCATTAGCATCCAGAATTCTAATTGGTTGATCATTTTTGGACCGATCCGAATTCGAATCGTTCCAAAAATTTGAAATTAGTTAGAAAGCGAATATACAAAATTAAACGAAACAAATTTCACCAAAATCGTTACTATAATTCGGAGATTCGGCTACATCCGAACAACCAAAAATTTGTCCGAATTTATATTCAGTCCAAAATGAATTGCACATTTCTACCCACAGGGAGCGACTTCACAGAAGGAAGGGAGGCATCGATGACATATATGGGAGACCATCGAACAGTCCCAGCTGGGAGACACAGACTGCTGTGGGATGCCATCCAACACAGCTGGAACTGTTGGATGGTCTCCAATTATTGTCATCTGCACCTTCCTTCCTTCTCTGCAGTCACTCCCTGTGGGTTTCTCATTAGTGCATTAAAGTACTTCCTCCATCGGGGGTCATTCTCTAATATTTTTTGTGTGAGTAATTTGGTACACTATTAGGTACTGCTGTTTATAATTTGTGTAAATGTTATGTTATAATAATTGCTGCAGGGAACTCCCCGCTGACAGATGAATGTGAACAAAAGAATGCCGGCAAAAAAACTGTGTGGTATTCCCCTGCCCCCTTGTAACGTCATCAACCAGGGCATGCTGGGTTGATGACGTCACAAGGGGCCACCCAGTGACATCATCGAGTGGCCCTGCCTCTTTGTTTATTTAGCGGAGAGAGGCAGCGGAGCTGTCATTCGGCAGGAGCCAGCGTCGGATGTGGATTTTTTTTGCTGGTCGGCAGCCAGCGTTCATTGTGATTGACGTTGGATTTACACCAGGGAACAATTTTTTTCTATTTTAATTTTTTTAGTAAATGAGTCATCTGTTGTTAAGGACACGGCGGCCGGCTTCCCGACCCGCTAAGTGAACAAAAAAACACTGGAAATCGGTTAGCAGCATTTATGAGCGTTTTTTTCTGTTGGCTCCTAAAAACAAAAAACAAAAAAAGAGGGTTTTTTCTGCTCCTGGAAGCTGAAGCTTTAAAAACCCTTCTAGATTAAAATCGTGTGCATGGACACATAGGATAACACTATTTGCTTCTAACAGTAGAAAACAAATCGCTCAAAAGCTGCTAGGAGCATTTTTTTTAAACTAGTGTGCATGTAACCTAAGGCTCGGTTCACACCTATTACCGATATGGCTCCCAGCAGGGGTCCTGTGCGCTCCCGTTCACCCTTTCAGGTCTGATTTCAGCCTGAATTTTGGGCTGAATTCGGACCTGAAACAGACCAAAAGACGCACAGGACCCCTGCGCAAATTCGCACCTGAGCCACAGCGGAGATATGTGAATTGGCTCCATAGAGAGCCGGTCACAATCTCCTGCTATTGTGAATTGGATGCGGGGATCCCACATCCAATTTGCAATAGTGTGAACTGAGCCTAAAGCATTTTTTTTGCCTTTTATTTGACCCAAAACAGCACATATTCTTATCAATCTAACAGCATCATTGAGGATCTGAGATAAAAGCTCAACCACTTTAAGTTCCTTTTCTTGCATATCTATTAGTAACTCCAGGGTTATTGTCTTTCTTAACTTTATTAAAAAGAATGCATGCCAGTCTGAGGCCTCGTTCACATCTAGTGATTTGGTATCAAAGACAGAATCAGTGCTGCCCGCATTACCAAATGCCGCTAAAATTGTGGCAAAATGCCTGATGTGAGTTTGGGAGCCATTCTTTCTTAATGGCACTCCAAACGTGGTGCGATTTTGCCATAATTGTTAAGTGTCAAAATGCACAAAAATTGCTGCAAAACGTGCGTGAAAAAAATGCCAAAATTTGGTACATAAACTTCTTTGGTGCGACCAACATGCATAGCGCAGCCAATTTACATAGGCTATCCCCCCTTCAATCCATAATGAATGCCGCTGCAAGACTCATCACCCTTACCAACCATTCAATGTCCTCCACCCCTCTCTGCTAATCCCTCCACTGGCTTCCACTCACCCAACGAATAAAATTCAAAGTATTAAGAAGAATTTACAAAGCCATCTATAACTCTGCCCCCAGCTACATCACTAACTTAGTCCCAAAATACCAACCAAGCTGTTCTCTTCGGGACTCCCAAAACCTCCTGCTCTCTAGCTCCCTTGTCACCTCCTCCCATGCTCGCCTCCAGGATTTCTCCAGAGCTTCTCTCATCCTTTGGAACTCTCTACCCCAATCCGTCCGACCTAATCTAGCCATCTTTAGGCGATCCCTGTAAACTCTTTAACCACTTACTGCCCGCCGTATAGCAAAATGACCGCGCAAAGTGGTTGTGTTATCCTGGTCGGACGTCATATGACGTGATCAGGATAACAGAGCCGGCGCGCACCTGCAGGGGGGTGCGCAGCGCGGCAATCGGAGGTGCTGTTTGTCAGTCTGACACACCGCAACTCCAATCGTGGTTTTAAGCCTCTGACAGAAGTTTCTTACCACGTAATCAGCTGTGACCAATCACAGCTGATCATCGCGTGAACCAGGAAGTGACGGTAAAAGGTTTTCCTCGGTTCATGCTGACAAGGAGAGCTGATCGGTGGCTCCCCCTGTCAGATGGGGGTCTGTGCTCATAATCAGGACATTTATTATCAGCACAGACCCCCTCAAAAGGTGCCCATCAGCTGCCAATCAGTGCCCATCACCTGCCAGACTGTCCCCCTCTATAAATGCCTGTCAGTGCCCACAACAGTGCCAATCAGTGCCTTAAAAAAGTGCCAATCAGTGCCACATCAGTAATGCCTGTTAGTGCCCCATTAAAATGCCACTCAGTAATGCCTGTCAGTAGCTGCTCATCAGTGCTGCCTATCCAGTGCCGCCTATCAGTGCCGCCTATCAGTGCCGCCTATCATTGCCATCAGTGCTGCCTATCAGTGCCGCCTATCAGTGCCCATCAGTTCTTTTTTTCAAAATTGTCGGTGTTTTTTCGTTTATAGCACAAAAATTAAAAACCGCAGAGGTGATCAAATACCACCAAAAGAAAGCTCTATTTGTGTGAAGAAAATGATAAAAATTTAGTTTGGGTACAGTGTAGCATGACCGCGCAATTGTCATTCAAAGTGCGACAGCGCTGAAAGCTAAAAATTGTCCTGGGCAGGAAGGGGCGAAAGTGCCCGGTATTGAAGTGGTTAAAGAAGCCTATCCTGCTTCTAACTAATACACTATTTATTTTCTCCATCAGATCATCCCCCACAGCTATTACCTTTTGTATCAATTGACCCTCCCTTTTTAGATTGTAAGCTCTAACGAGCAGGACCCTCTGATTCCTCTTGTACCAAATTGTAATGTAACTGTAATGTCTGCCTTCATTTTGTTGGCGCTATATAATAACAATAATTTAAGTGAACTGGCTGCTCTATGCATGCCACACGGAAACCTATGTGAATCACGCAAAAAAAAAATTGCGAATGGGAACAGGACCTAGGAAAATAATGTGAACGTTTCTTAACAGAGAAGATGGAGATGGAACTAAAGGGAAGCTTATATTCCAATAGACCTACCGGGTGAATCTTCTGAGAACGCCTGGTTGCACGACATTTACGGTTCCGAACGAACATGATGCCAGCTGTAGGGTCACCTGGCTTCCTATGCTCACAAAGTTGTCCTGTCATGAGAAGTCAATAGGTTACATTTTAGAATTAGAACAACAACACAATTCTTTTTTCATTCAATTGTAGAGGAAAAAATTGGATTGAGACACTTAGGACTTTTGTGGTATGGTATGAACTACACAACACTTTTTAAAAAAATATATACAAATATTTATTGCATTAATTTTAAAAATTCACCTATAGAAGGAGAGAGATAGAAGAGGGAGACAAAGACAAGTTATTTGTTATTAGAGGACACAACACAATTCTAGCAAAGCATAAATTCCTCAAATACAGATTGGGCAATAGAAGAGGTATCCTCCATCACATGAGGGACCTCAATCAACATAGTTCCAATCACACACGCTACATGTTTCGCCGAGTGCCCGCTTTTTCGGGAGTTGTCTCCTGAAGAAGCTCCGCCCTGTCTACAGGACTTTTTGACAGTGGTTGGGAACTTTCTGGGTCTGTCTATTGTTGTCTATTGAATAGTATATTTATGTGTGTGTCTAGCACTTCTTTGTCAGGGCGTGTCCAAGATGGCGGAGTGATCAGACGCACATCCTGGAGCTCTTCTGGAAATTCTCCTTATTTTTTGCATACCTGGGAGAACCGACACTCCAAACAGCAGCTATAGCCGGCGGATGGTGTCCAGAAAACCGGGCTGCGGCAAGGTTGGTAAGAGGATTCGTTTTCCCCCTGATATCCCCGCCACTATCGGCCCTGAACTGTGGCCGCAGCCTGCCTGCACAACACATGCTAATATGCCATCACAGACTGAATCCCTTGCACAGGCCCCAGTGAATCCCCAGGCATACCAGAGGTCATGGCGGCTATTGGGTCCTGCCACGCTGCCATAGCCACCTGCCAAACAACCCTTACCAGCAAGATAGAGGCAGTGCAGCTGGACATGGGATTGATCCGCCAGGACATGGACAAGGTCCGGTCCCGCCTGACCAACACGGAGAGTGAGCCATGTGGAGGACATGGTTGCAGAGCATGATGGGGCTCTCCGCATGCTGCAGTCCAAGCTAAAAACACTAGAATACAGAGCAGAAGATGCCAAAAATCGTTGCCGCCGCAGCAATATCCACATCATAGGATTAGCGGAGGGGCTGAGGGGAAGAATCCCACGGTTTTTACTGAGGAGCTTCTGCGCTCCCTCCCGCCTGCAGCTCAGCTATCCCCATATTTTACTGTGGAGAGGGCTCACTGCATGCTGCCACAGCCTGGCCCTCAGGGACCCCCCCCTGCACATTTATTCTGCAGCTGCTGAATTTCAGAGGCCGAGATGAATTACTAAGAGTCGCCAGAATAGCAGGGGATATACAATACAAGAACAACCGGCTCATGTTGTTTCCAGACTATTCTGTTAAGACACAGAAGCTCCGCAGGTCCTTTGATGCTGCGCAAGTGTACTTCCCAGCCAAGCTGCGAGTCGTGGACGGGGAGACTGTGAGATTTTTTACCTCCCCAAGAGATGCAACCAACTGGATGGAGTCTCTGCCGCCACATCGGTGAAGTTTCCCCTGACTGTGAACACACTTTATTTCAGGCTCTGCATATGTGCCAATCCCTGCAGGGCCAGTTGGCCTCTGTTTTGCATGCAACTCCATCAAGTTGTTTCGATGGAAGGTATGGGTACTTTTCAGTTACTTGCGGAGCCTGACCGCTGCCCGAACCTGTTATCTGTTTACAGTGAGGGGGTCTTTCTTTCTGACACCCCCGAACAGCTCAGCCTAACGCAGTATTAGTGGTGGGTACTACTTACCTCAGGTACTTTGTTATCCCAAATCCAGCACCTCCTGATGGGAACTATATGCTGCAGATTCTGTTGACTGCCCTTTCTTTTTCCAGGATAAACGTGCAAGAATTGCTACGATGGTTTAATTGTTACTCCACGCCCACTACACGCCTCCCAAGTTTCTAGTTGCCTCCGGGCAGGTTTTGGGGTACCAGGCAGAACCTTTACTTGAGGGACCTGCGGGATGGAGGGATGGGAAGGTCAGCCGTTGTCGACCACACATGGACACTAATGCCCCGTACACACGGTCGGACATTGATCGGACATTCCGACAACAAAATCCATGGATTTTTTCCGACGGATGTTGGCTCAAACTTGTCTTGCATACACACGGTCGCACAAAGTTGTCGGAAAATCCGATCGTTCTAAACGCGGTGACGTAAAACACGTACGCCGGGACTATAACCGGGGCAGTAGCCAATAGCTTTTGTCTCTTAATTTATTCTGAGCATGCGTGGCACTTTGTGCATCGAATTTGTGTACACACGATCAGAATTTCCGACAACGGGTGGGTCCGCTGGAGGAGAAGCTCTCCTTATATGCGGATGACGCCCTGCTTTACTTACAAGATGCGGATGGCTCTCTTGCGGCGGCCCTAGACCTGTTCAACAAATTTGGACATTACTCGGGAGTGGGCATCAACTGGGATAATTCAATTCTTTTCCCTCTTGATCCCTAACACGCACTAATGCCCCAGACAACCAGTTGGTGTGGGCAGAACAGTTTAAATACTTGGGCATCCAGGTTAGAAGGGATGCTGCCAACTACTCTGATCCTAACATACCTCCTATACTTACCCAACTTAAGGAGAAATTTATGGCATGGTCCTCACCCCTGAATCTTATGGGAAGAATTAACCTCTTGAAAATGAACTTCCTTCCCAAATTTCTTTATGTTTTTTGTAATTCCCCGACCTGGATGCCCAACCTGTTCTTTAAGGAGGTGGAGAAGTGTATGGGTAGCTTTATATGGAGAGGGGCACTTCCTAGGATAGCAAAACATACCCTGGTCCTTCCGGTAAGGTGTGGAGGCCCGGTAATCCCAGATATGCGTGTGTATTTCTGGGCGGCAGTGCTGGTCACTGTCCGATGGTGGTTTGTATGGTCACAAGCAAATGCAGCGGTCTGTCTAGAGGTAGCAATCTAATGCCGCATACACACAGTCGGACTTTTCAGCTACAAAAGTCCACAGCCCGTTCGACAGACTTTCGACAGACTTTCGACAGACTTTCAACGGACTTTCTAACGACCGGACTTGCCTACACACGATCACACCATAGTCCGACGTATTCATATGTGATGACGTACACTGGACTAAAATAAGGAAGTTGATAGCCAGTAGCCAATAGCTGCCCTAGCGTTGGTTTTTGTCCGTCGGACTAGCATACAGACGAGCAGATTTCTGGGTCCGGCGGAGTTACGACGTAAAGATTTGAAGCATGTTCCAAATCTAAAGTCCGTCAGATTTGCGACTGGAAAAGTCCGCTGAAGGTCCGGTGAAGCCCACGCACGATCGGATTGTCCGCCCGATTTGGTCCGTCGGCATCCGTCAGACAAGTCCGGTCGAAAAGTCCGACAGTGTGTACACGGCATTAGGCTCTCTTCAGGAACTGGGGAATTTGATTTTTCAGGGGGCCCCAAGCATATGGTATGTTACCTCAGTCCACTAAGACTACACTCAGGGTATGGGTTGCTGCAAGGACTAGATTTACTTGCCCCAATAGATGGTCTTCATTCACCCCGCTATGGGTCAATCCCAATCTCCCGCATCTCTGTACCATCCCTGACCCTCAGATCTGGGCTAGGTACGGGATAAAGACTTTGGGGGATATTCTAATGACCGACAGACTGCTCTCACTAACAGAACTCAGGACCCGATTCCGTCTACCTGGCTGGATGACATTCAGGTACTTCCAGCTGCGTCATGCCATAAGAGCTCAGTTCCCTACTATCCCGAAGCTAGACATGGATCCGATAGAAGGTAGATTGGCCCTAGAACAATTATCTGAACCCTTGTCCACAGTGTATTTCGACCTATTGGGATGTCACTCCCCCTTTGGGAGAAGTGGAAGACCGACATTCCAGACTTAGACAGGGAGGACTGGGAAGACTGTCTTGGAGAACGTGCTCAGACATTAATTTCATCTAGTGACAGGTTGATCCAAGTCAAATTCTTGCACAGAGTCTATTTTACACCCCAGAGGTTACATAGCATGTACCCAGAAAGATCTGCTAATTGCACTAGATGTGGTGGAGAGGAGGGTACATATATGCATATGTTCTGGAGCTGTCCTAGAGTGGCCCGGTTCTGGATGCAGGTGGTTGAACTTATAAACTTTCGTCTTCAGCTGGCTTTACCGGTCACCCCTGGACTGTTGCTCTTAAGCATTCATGATGACGACCAAAGACCCAGATACACCAAAATACTTATACTGTATGTTTTCTATTATATTACGCTAAAAGAGAAATCATACTTAAGTGGAATTCCCGATCCCCCCCTCCGTGGGTTCTTGGGAACAGGCTATTACCTCAAATCTTCCTATGTACAAGCTAACCTACATAAGCAGGAACCCTGGACTGCATAGTGGGCACAGACACCCGCTAGTAAGGTTTATACTCAGGGTGTAGCCGGGCCCTCTCGTGTTAACTCTAGTACATCCCCTGGAGGATGCTTAGACTTGTACGTTATGTTGGTAATCCACTAATCTGTATATATGATGCTCAGCTTTTGTATGACACCCTACATGTAATTTTAGCTACTTTCATATTGTACTTCATAAAATGTATCACACCTATATTTTTCTCAATAAATAAACAAAATAAACAGCTTTTTTTGTTTTCTGTATATTATTGTGGTTTTTTTTTTATATTTCTTTATATATTATACTCCTCATGAATACAACTCCTGAAGAAGCGGTGCCTTTACAATCACTTTAAGGTCAGGGTCAAAGGTCAAGGCTGGGGGGTCAAAGGTCAAGGTCAGTGTATTTTAGGTAAGATAAGAAAAAACTGTTTTAATTAGTATCAGTGTCACTTAGTGTTGGTGTGTTTTAGGTAGGATAACAAAAAAAAAGCAAAATGCACACCAGTGTTTCTGGGCTGTACTACGGGTACAAACAACAAATAATATACACATATGGGGTATTGCTGCGATTTTCAGGTGCAGGAGAATGTATTTTGGGTTGTTCTTTGGTGGTAGGTTATGGTAACAGTAAGAAATATACAGCTACAGGTTTTTTTTTTTTTGACAATATAATAAAAAAAAATATCAGGAGATATCCATTATCATTTTTTACCACCAAATGAAAGCCCAATTTTCGGTATAATCCGCCTGGATGCACAAAGTAGTTGTGATGATATGTTCCAATTTGCTAACACATCAAATTTGCACAATTGTGTTGAGGAGTTAGGATTTGTTTTATGAAGGAGTTAATTACACAAAAATGATAATAATAATAATAATTGGGTTTTGCAATTCTGTATAAGTCTATAGGAATGCAAAACCCATGTGAAGTAGGTCAAAAGCTGGGCAGAAGGAAGTCAACTGGGGGTCAAATGCACCTGTCAGTGAATTGTGAATGATCTCAGAATAATCTCAAACTGATGTCAGACTGATGCCATCAACAAGCCCAAAGCCCGTCTTCACCATCCCTTAACCACTTGCCGACCGGCTCATGCCGATATAAGTCTGCAGAATGGCTCTGCTTTGCAAAACAACGTACTGGTACGTTGTTCCCTTTAAGAGCCGCCGGAGGCGCGCACCCACTGCACGGTGGGGGACCCGATGCACGTGCCTGCCAGCTACCCACGATCACTGGCACAAGAGCCAGCACGGGGATTTGTGTGTGTAAACACACAAATCCCTCTTCTGTCAGGGGAGAGGAGACAGATCGTTTGTTCCTAGTAAGTAGGAACAGCAATATGTCTCCTCCTCCAGTCAGTCCTATCCCCATAAAGTTAGAACACACCCAGGGAACACACATTTAACCCCTTGATCGCCTCCTAGTGCTAACCTCTTCCCTACCAGTGACATTTACATATTAATCAGTGCGTTTTTATAGCACTGATCGCTGTATAAATGTCAATGGTCCCAAAAATGTGTCAAAAGTGTCCAATCTGTCCGCTGCAATGTCTCAGTACGGCTAAAAATTGCAGATCACCGCCATTACAAGTAAAAAAATGCCATAAAAAAGAGATAAATCTTTCCCATAGTTTGTAGACACTATAACTTTTGCGCAAACCAATCAATATATGCTTATTGCGATTTTTTTCTACCAAAAATATGTAGAAGAATTTATATTGGCCTAAACTGATGAAGAAATTTGTTTTTTAAAAACATTTTTGGGGATATTTATTATAGCAAAATAAATTGTGGGTTTTTTTTTTCAAAATTGTCGTTTTTTTTTTGTTTATAGCGCAAAAAATAAAAAATGCAGAGGTGATCAAATACCACCAAAAGAAAACTCTATTTGTGGGAAAAAGGACACAAATTTGGGTACAGCATTGCATGACCGCGCAATTGTCAATTAAAGCGACGCAGTGCCAAATTGTAAAAAGTGCTCGGGTCAGAAAGGGGGTAAAATCTTCCGGGGCTAAAGTGGTTGTAAGCCTCAGACATGAAATATGTATAAAGCATATCCCTCTATAGTGTGTACTTGTCTCAGTCCAGAGCACTAAGTGTCACTTGAACTTCTGTCTGCTGCTTTCCTCCTCTATCAACATGAATCACTTCTGACAATGTTTCCTGACACCAAGAGAAAAATGGTGACAGAGTAGGAATCTTCAGCTGATTGACAGCCTCAGCTCTGTTCCTGAGATATATGGTTACTAAGGATGAGCTCAGGCGTGTTTGCACAGCCCACGTGCAGAGCCCTCCAGGAAGTCGGCACGGCGCTGCGCTAATCACAGGCAGTGAGACATTTCCCGATCTCTGCAGCCGCACATCGGGACAATGTCTCACTGCCTGTGATAAGCGCAGTGGTGGGCTCTGCACGTGGGCTGTACGAACACGCTGGAGCTCATCCTTAATGGTTATACCACAGGTGTGGCTGAGGTCCTAGATTCACAACAGTTAGGGTAGCAAAGTGTTACCTTCAAACACCCCTTCCCATGTTTAATCACAGTATTACACATGCCAGCCTCCCGTCAGAAAAAACTCCTAATGTAGAATTCCATCCAAAACATTTTTCTTTTTTTAGTGGGAGTGTGAAAAGGTTAAATCTCTATCCATAGGTGTGCACCCCAAAGCTCAAACATATATGCATGTATGTGCATGTGTATACATAATGACAGTGCCAATAGGGCAGAGATTGGTGTCAGTAGGGCAGTGGATGGTGTCGGTAGTTTTTATTTTTATTATTTTATTTTTTTATTACATTTTTTTTTTTACAATTCTTTTAGGATCCCCGTTAGGGGGCTTTGGTGAAACATCAGGGGTCCAAACAGGGTATCTGTGCCACACGGGGTGATTAGGGTGTGCCCAGGCACACCTGACACACCCTGTGCGCACGCCTGTCTCTATCATGATTTCTTTTTGACTGCACTATACAAGGCATCATTGTTCTCTGCACTTTCCTAACACCTGTCCTGTCCTTGTATGTCAGTGTTCACAGGCGACAGTGCCAACCACTGATTAGAGAAGTGTTTATAGTGGACCACCAGTGCCAGTCCGGTGCTCACCAGTGCCAGTCCGGTGCTCACCAGTGCCAGTCCGGCGCTAACCAGTGCCAGTCCGGCGCTCACCAGTGCCAGTCCGGCGCTCACCAGTGCCAGTCCGGCGCTCACCAGTGCCAGTTCAGTACCCACCAGTGCCAGTCCGGTGCTCACCAGTGCCAGTCCGGTACTCACCAGTGTCAGTCCGGTGTAGTACTCACCAGTGCCAGTCCGGTACTCACCAGCGCCATCCAGTACTCACCAGTGCCAGTCCAGTACTCACCTGTGTGGACGGTGTGTCAGTCCCCCTGCAGAATGAGATTTGTTTTCTCATCTCATCTGCTTAGAGTGTTTTTTTTTTCCTCCTCTTCCTGATCCCTTCTGCAAGAAACGAAACTGAAATATTGCACCTCTCTGTATACCCTTCACTATACAGTGCCTTCTTGTAACCTCTTCACTGCCACAGGTGCATGCAGGTTCTGTGTATACCCCTTCACTGCCGCAGGTGCATGCAGGTTCTGTGTATACCCCTTCACTGCCGCAGGTGTATGCAGGTTCTGTGTAACCCCTTCACTGCCGCAGGTGTATGCACGTTCTATGTATACCCCTTCACTGCCGCAGGTGTATGCAGGTTCTGTGTAACCCCTTCACTGCCGCAGGTGTATGCACGTTCTATGTATACCCCTTCACTGCCGCAGGCGTATACAGGTTCTGTGTAACCCCTTCACTGCCGCAGGTGTATGCAGGTTCTGTGTAACCCCTTCGCTGCCGCAGGCGTATACAGGTTCTGTGTAACCCCTTCACTGCCGCAGGTGTATGCAGGTTCTGTGTATACCCCTTCACTGCCGCAGGCGTATACAGGTTCTGTGTAACCCCTTCACTGCCGCAGGTGTATGCAGGTTCTGTGTAACCCCTTCACTGCCGCAGGCGTATACAGGTTCTGTGTAACCCCTTCACTGCCGCAGGTGTATGCAGGTTCTGTGTATACCCCTTCACTGCCGCAGGTGTATGCAGGTTCTGTGTAACCCCTTCACTGCCGCAGGTGTATGCAGGTTCTGTGTATACCCCTTCACTGCCACAGGTGTATACAGGTTCTGTGTAACCTCTTCACTGCCGCAGGTGTATGCAGGTTCTGTGTATACCCCTTCACTGCCACAGGTGTATACAGGTTCTGTGTAACCCCTTCACTGCCGCAGGTGTATGCAGGTTCTGTGTATACCCCTTCACTGCCGCAGGCGTATACAGGTTCTGTGTATACCCCTTCACTGCCGCAGGCGTATACAGGTTCTGTGTAACCCCTTCACTGCCGCAGGTGTATGCAGGTTCTGTGTAACCCCTTCACTGCCGCAGGTGTATGCAGGTTCTGTGTAACCCCTTCACTGCCGCAGGTGTATGCACGTTCTATGTATACCCCTTCACTGCCGCAGGTGTATGCAGGTTCTGTGTAACCCCTTCACTGCCGCAGGTGTATGCACGTTCTATGTATACCCCTTCACTGCCGCAGGCGTATACAGGTTCTGTGTAACCCCTTCACTGCCGCAGGTGTATGCAGGTTCTGTGTAACCCCTTCGCTGCCGCAGGCGTATACAGGTTCTGTGTAACCCCTTCACTGCCGCAGGTGTATGCAGGTTCTGTGTATACCCCTTCACTGCCGCAGGCGTATACAGGTTCTGTGTAACCCCTTCACTGCCGCAGGTGTATGCAGGTTCTGTGTAACCCCTTCACTGCCGCAGGCGTATACAGGTTCTGTGTAACCCCTTCACTGCCGCAGGTGTATGCAGGTTCTGTGTATACCCCTTCACTGCCGCAGGTGTATGCAGGTTCTGTGTAACCCCTTCACTGCCGCAGGTGTATGCAGGTTCTGTGTATACCCCTTCACTGCCACAGGTGTATACAGGTTCTGTGTAACCTCTTCACTGCCGCAGGTGTATGCAGGTTCTGTGTATACCCCTTCACTGCCACAGGTGTATACAGGTTCTGTGTAACCCCTTCACTGCCGCAGGTGTATGCAGGTTCTGTGTATACCCCTTCACTGCCGCAGGCGTATACAGGTTCTGTGTATACCCCTTCACTGCCGCAGGCGTATACAGGTTCTGTGTAACCCCTTCACTGCCGCAGGTGTATGCAGGTTCTGTGTAACCCCTTCACTGCCGCAGGCGTATACAGGTTCTGTGTAACCCCTTCACTGACGCAGGTGTATGCAGGTTCCATGTAACCCCTTCACTGCCACAGTTGTATACAGGTTCTGTGTAACCCCTTCACTGCCAGAAATATTTATAGGAGCCATTCTCAACCAGGGTTCCCCCAGATATTTCTAGGAGTTACTTAAGTGGTGGCTGATTGGCCTGCCATTTGATGACACCTGCATAGCTCCGGGACCAACACCACTTGGCACAGTCAGCACCATGATATAAATCATCCTTTTAGCCAGCAATAAGGGGGGCATTCTTCCCACTGCTGACCAATGTAATAGACATTTTCCCACTGATCCCCAGTGAATTGTTTTTTTCGGGGGCTCCCCAAGACCTGAGAAATATTTCAAGGGTTCCTCAGTGGTAAAAGGTTGGGAATGGTTGCTCTATAGGTTCTGTGAAACCCCCACAAGTGCATGCAGGTTCAGTGCCACTAGTGTCTGTATGTTTTATGTAACCCCTTCACAGTCACTGCCAGGGCAGTTTTTTACACTGGGCACGCTGGGCAGTTGCCCAGGGGCCCCACTTGCCTGGAGGGCCCCATCCAGGGCCAATCCTCAGCGCTGCAATCTGCTGCTTAAGTTGAGTGACTGCACTGGTTCCTCACTTGCAAGAATCGCCGGCCACCCGGCATCTAGCTAGCAACCAGTGACGTCAGTCAGAGGCCGCGGCCGCCCCAGCATTTATAGCGCGCCACGGCCACCCCTAGTGGCTAGTAAACAAGCTTTGCCCACCTCTGCCATGTTCTTCAGACGGCGTGGAGAGGGAGCAGAGCGGAAAGATGCCCCTGATTGATAGCTGGCGCTGCCTTGCTGCTGTGAGTGACACACTGTACTACACCAGGCCGGCGGCCTCAAGTAAGTCTAACACTGTCTACTTAAGTAAGTTCAAGTTGTGCATCAAACACAGCCACTGTCTGTGCCCCTCAAAAGCTGCCACTGTGCCCATCAAACACAGCCACTGTGCCCATCAAGCTGCCACTGTGCCCTTCAAACGCAGCCACTGTGCCCATCAAACGCAGCCACTGTGCCCATCAAACGCAGCCACTGTGCCCATCAAACGCTGCCACTGTGCCCATCAAACGCTGCCACTGTGCCCATCAAAAGTTATATTGTCCAAATGTTGTGTTAATGTTTAAACACTGATTTTGTTGGAAGTAAAAATAAATATAGCCTTATTGATAATTTGCATTTTTATTCTCGTGCGTGATTGTGTAGACAGGGCCCCAGTGCACTGTATTGCCCGGGGGCCTATAATGCTCTTAAGATGGTCCTGGTCACTGCCACAAGTATTTAAAGGTTCTGGTAATTAAGGATGGGCGAATGGGTTCGGCCCAAGCATAAGTTCGGGCTGAACTTTCGTTGTTCGGTCATTCAGCGAATAGCCGAACAAATGGGTCGTTTGACCGTTTGTTCGACTCCCCGAACTGACCATAATGCAATGTGGCGCTGAACAGTGCATTGCAAGCCCTGATTGGCTGAAGCAGTGAAAGCTTCAGCCAATCAGGGCAAAGAGCACTGTCAGAGTCATGATTGGACACTGTCATCATGACTTTATCCAATCATGGCTCATTCCCGCCCCACAGTATAAAAGTATTCTTTTAATGGCAGCCATTTTCAGTGTGATTTTGGGTGGAAAGAGATAGAACAGGGCTCTGTTCAGTGCTATTAGATAGTGTGCTATACTGTGCTATTTTGCTTCAATTGTCAGTGTAGAATATTAGTTTAGTGTCAGTCTAGGCAGTGGAGGCCCGTCCATAGGGGGCACATGGGTGCCGCCCCCCCCCCCAAGCTGTTCTTAAAAAAAAAAAACGGTAGTTTTCATGCCGCGTACACACGAGCGGACTTTACGGCAGACTTGGTCCGGCGTACCGGATTTGGTCGGACAATTCAATCGTGTGTGGGCTTCAGCGGACTTTGTTTTCTCAAAAGTTGGACGGACTAATGCCGCCTACACACGATCGGACTTTACGGCATACTTGGTCCGGCGTACTGGATTTCGTCGGACAATTCGATCGTGTGTGGGCTCCAGCGGACTTTGTTTGCTCAAAAGTTGGACGGACTTAGATTTGAAACATGTTTTAAATCTATCCGACGGACTCTTCTTTCTAGCGGACAAACCGGTCGTCTGTGTGCTAGTCCGACGAACTCAAACTGATGCATGCTCTGAAGCAATTACAAGACGGAAGCGCTCGGTCTGGTAAAACTAGCCTTCTTATTGAAGCTAGCACATTCCTCTTCTGTGATCTTTTAATACAGCGCTTTTTTTTTCTTTATAATGCGAGAGGAATGAAGTTGTTTTGAGGCTTTTTATTCACACAGAGTTCTCACAAACTGCTTTCTTCATTATTTATCCTCATGCCATGACTAATATGATATTTTTAAAAAGCCAAAACTCCATAAATAATGTATTAAATTAGATTTTGGACTCATCTTTTTTTTTTTTTTTTAGATTTAAACACTATCTATTTTACAATGTGTGCTAAAATTTTTTTTTTAGTATTGGAGTTTTAAGTTACCACAATAACCTTAATATTTTGTGTTGTTTTAATGAACCTTAATGAGGTTGGTGTTAATTAGTTAATTGTTAATTGTTAATTAGACATAGGGGGGTTTATTTTTCAAATTCAAATTCATTTTTCACTACAAGTGCAAATTCTACTTGGAATTGCACAGAAAGAGCATTTGGAAGTGCATTCACTGTGGATCCGAGGGGCACATGCAAGGAACCACAAAAAAACAAAAAACCTTTTTCTTGCACATGATTGTATGATAAAATCAGCAGAGCTTCCCCTCATTTCAGCTCTTCCCCTCAGATTTACAGCGACTGCACTTCCAACAAGTGCACTTGCAGTGCAATTTCTCAAGTGCACTTTTCACTAGTACTTTGCACTTGATTTTCTAAATGATTTAGCCTTTATGAAAAAACACACATAGTCTTTTTGACCTGTACCTGCCTACTCCCAAACCAAATGTCGTTTTGAAATACAAACACATAGTCAATAATGTAAGGTAAATAAAAAATCCATTTATTTTTGGCAAAAAAAATGAGGAAGGCAACACTGGAAACACTTTTGGAATCTGTGAAGCCTTTTGTCCCCCAGGACACACATCAAGTTTTAGGACAAGAAAATTGATATCTTGTGACTAGGGAGCACGGTCAGACCAGACAGAAGCCAGGCAATCACTTTCGACTCTTCCGTGGAGCCTTCCCTGCACGCTTCTCTGCAGCCTTCCCTCCATGCTTCTCTGCAGCCTTCCTCGGAGGCTGTGCCTCTGGTGGTGTACTTGGGGCAGGAGGAGGTGGAGGAGGAGGAGTGGCTTCATCTGCTAGATGTGTTTTAGCAGTAAGCTCCCCTCTCAAGCCCTTCTGATAGGCCTGAAAGATCAAACCCTCACAGAGGAGGCGTTGCTTCTTTTCCAGTTCCAGCAATCTGCTGGCCATATATGTCCCATACGCCTCCTCTGCATTGGGTGGTGTGCTTATGATTTTGCTCGTTTCACGAATGAGGGCTAGGGATTCCTCCTCAATTTGTGTCATTTTTCTTGGCCTTTTGGTGGTAATGCGGAGGGGAGGCACCTGACACTCCGTGAGGCTTCTACTGGGCCCAGCCACAGCCTCCTCCTCTCTCCCACTGGTCAAGGCCTCCTCCTGGCTGAGCTCATCCTGGGTCAAAAAAAGGGACATACCGTATATGCTCGAGTATAAGTCATTCCGAGTATATGTCGAGGCCCTAATTTACCACAAAAAAATGGGAAAAACTTAGTGACCCAAGTATAAGACGAGGGTGAGAAATGCACAGCTACTGTAAGTGGAAAAGAGGGTCAACAATGCCCATTTGCAGCCTCACTGTGCCCATTTGCAGCCATAGGTCCCCTCGGTAGTTAAGGGTTCCTAGATGCCCCCTAGCTGCAGCCAAAATTTGGGGTCTCTGAACCCAAAGGGTCCCGAAATGACCATGCTGCAGATGGACACAGTTGACCGACTTTGGGGCCCCGTATCTTGGGGTCACTTAGTGTTAGGAACCCCAAATTTGGTGTGCAAACCCAGTGGAACTAGCACCATAAAATATCCAAAGCTGGGGCTTCTAGCACCAAGTGTCCCCGAGATACAGGGCCCCAAAAATCGGTTCAGAAAATGTCAAGCACTTTTCTGCAGCAGAGAATGACATTTTCTGAACCAGGTTTGGGGCCCCGTATCTCGGGGCCACTTGGTCCTAGGAACCCCAGCTTTGGATATGTTGTGGAACCAGTTCCACTGGGTTTGCACACCAAATTTGGGGTTCCTAGCACCAAGTGGCCCTGAGATACGGGGCCCCAAAGTTGGTTCGGAAAATGAAATTTTTTGCTGCAGAAAAGTGCTTGACTCAAGTATAAGTAGAGGGGGGCACTTTCAGCACAAAAAAATGTGCTGAAAAACTCGACTTATACTCGAGTATAAACGGTAGTTGTAATTTTGGGTTACGCAATCACACACAATTTTCAACTCATGACTTGCAAATATAATTCTAAACAAATAGTAAAGGCTATCTATTTGACCCCACCATTATTCCAGCAGCTCACCAATATCTGTAGTTAGTATATTTTTGGCCACTACTGTCTAGTGATATGTCTACATATTAAGATTTGTGATGAAGTTATTTTTTATGAAGCACTTAAAAATTTGAGACGTTTACATCATTAATATTTACACAATCACAAATTCCACAAAAAAGGATACCTGGCTGAAGCTGGCGCATCCACTTCATCAAGGATGAAAAGGTCCAGTTCTTCCTGGGACTCCTCAGCTGGGGTGGAGGTGGAGGGAAGGCTGGAGGGAAGGGTGGGGGGAAGGCTGGAGGGAAGGGTGGGGGGAAGGGTCGAAAGTGATTGCCTTGCTTCTGTCTGGTCATCTAGAAATCGCAGTTTTTGGTAGTACCACAGCTTGGGTACATAAACCTGGCCGGCTGCTGCTCCGGATCTGAGCGACTTCTGGATCTTATTGTGTTCCCGCTTGTACATGTTGCTCAAGATACCAATTTTCTTGTCCACAATTCCAAAAGTGTGCCCAGTGTTGCCTTCCTCACATCTCTATTGAAATATAATGGGTGTTTGACCTCCCACAGGTTTTTGTTTTCCTGGTACAAATCAATGAATCTTGTCAAAAAATCTGCCTCCATAAAGGGATTCATTTTTGCTGAAAGATAAGACACAAGATAAAAACTGTAATGTCAGTCAGAACTCCCAGGATTATTTTTGGCATAATCTAGGGGACACATATACACACACACACACACACACACACAAAACACATTCAACAAACACGAACACACCCACGTTTAATCTTACCTTCGTTTCTGACGCTCGCTACTTCCGCACGGACATACGTAGGCCATCGTAATAGCTTTATATACACTGCGCATGTGTCATGCTCCGCCTGCGTCGCCCGCCCCTGACGTTCTTTAGTACGATTTGTCCCCACCCCTTCACTCGTTGTGCAGTGGGAGTATATAGAGAAAGATGGCGGAGAGATTAAGTGGAAGTAGCGCGGAGGAAAGCCCTGAGCCACAACCATCCACATCCAGGAGGAGATATAAGGCCACCAACATGGCTTTTGAAGAGATGGTGGAGATTGTGTCCATATTGAGAAGGGAGGACTACGATGGGAAAAAAGGACCGTACACACGCCCGAATATGCGGAAGGACAAAATAATGGCCTCAGTTGTCACCGCTCTAGAAGCAAAATTTGGCACTAACCGGTCGAAAGAACAATTGAGGAAGTGGTGGTCTGACATCAAAAGTAGGGAGCCGGAACAATATTGGTGAATAAAGAAGCTGCTTAAAAAAAGTAAGTACTTGTGTGTTCCTATTGAGATACTTAACTTGCATGCTGATCCATATTTTTGTCGTTTATACAGCATCGTTCGTAAAGACCGTTCTTTGTAAAATGCGATGGTACAGGGTTGGACATACGTTTAGGTCTTGAGAATTTGTCGGATTCCAAAAATGTGGTGATGTGGTGTAGATGTTTTGGGATATCGGCCGACAGAAGCAGCCAACTGCGGCCGTTCCTTACCCCCTGCCTCTCCTTGTACTAGACTTGTACTAGATTTGGGATGATGGTACTTTTATCTGGTAATCAAATTCTTCCAATTTAGGCGCTCTTCCCTATTGTATCCCCCCTGTGGTGTAGATGTGTTTGAAAATATAATGCTTCTTCAAAAATGATTCAGTGTAATGTAAGGACAGGACACAGCAGCTGGTTCCACATCTAGAATCACGAGCACTATAGTGTACTATGTGACCATAAAGAAATTTTTGAGGGGTAATACACATAGGAGATCATTGAGCTGTCTGCATCTGTGAAACTTGCATGAAAATGTGTCTTGTTTTTAATTGTTGTTCAGAGGGAATTTTCATCCTGCCTTCTAAATATTTGTGGACAAAAAATGTCAGTTGTCCCCAACTCATAACCAACGTTTCATAATAATTTTTTGACAAAAAAATATCACTGTGTTTTAACTATACCTTTTGTTTAATTATCATAGGGGAGAAAAGACTCAGACATCAGTCCAAGGATCCCAGGACCCCCCCAAGTCACCAGCCTGAAGCTGACATTACCCCTAGCCCCAGCCCAAGACCACGCCCACCCGACGAGCTGGAGGAAGGAGAGGTGGAGGAAGTGTGCGACATTTCAACCCCACCAAGTGAGTGACTGACACCCCAGCTTAAGGAAATCTATTTATGCGTCCATATTTTAACCCATTTTTTTTGCAACACATTTTAGGTGAAGTTCTGGTTGTGGACGGTCAAGCAGAAGAGCCATTTAGCACAGACAGTGCACAAAGACTTATTGGCCAGATAATGTTGTGGAATGGCCAAATTGATCGAATGCGTGACCAAATTGACAGCATGAGGAATCGGCTGGACACCATGCAACAGGAAATGAAGAACATGATTGATGCTTTGGGCAGAATATAATAACGTTTAGCCTAAAAACATCAATCATGTTCTTCATTTCATTGTGAAGTTTGTGTATAGTTCAATTTTTAAAGTTTTTTCCTTAAAAAACAAAAACAATTTGCAGATGCACACGGTGTGTCATCATGTGCTATCTTCCATCAGGGGATATCAATGTACTTGTTTTGTGTTTGCAACCCCTTCATCATCAAAATGTTTGTTTGTGAGAGGAACAAAGGGATTGCACACACAAAACACGTACATTGCTCCCCCATGATGGGAGATAGCACATGTTGACTTGAACCTTTTTTAACCACTTAAGGACTGCCTCACGCCGATATACGTTAATGTACGTGATCTGCCTCCCGCGGGTGGGGGGTCCGATCGGACCCCCCCCGGTGCCCGAGGCGGTCCTCTTTTGTCCCCCGGCGATCAGAGGTGAGGGGGAGGCCATCCGTTCGTGGCCCCCCCCTCGCGATCGCCACCGGCCAATCAGAACATTCCTTTGCTGCTGTATGCTAAACAGCAGCAAAGGAAATTATGTCATCTCTCCTCGGCTCGGTATTTTCCGTTGCGGCGCCGAGGAGAGAAGACATCTGAGTGAGTGAAAACACACACACACACTCAGTAGAACATGCCAGGCACACAAAACACCCCGATCCCCCCCGATCACCCCTTCCTGTCACACTGACACCAAGCAGGTTTTTTTTTTTTTTTTCTGATTACTGCATGGTGTCAGTTTATGACAGTTACTGTGTTAGGGCAGTTAGTGTTAGCCCCCTTTAGGTCTAGGGTACCCCCCTAACACCCCTAATAAAGTTTTAACCCCTTGATCACCCCCTGTCGCCAGTGTCACTAAGCGATCATTTTTCTGATCGCTGTATTAGTGTCGCTGGTGACGCTAGTTAGGGGCGTAAATATTTAGGTTCGCCCTCAGCATTTTATAGCGACAGGGACCCCCATATACTATCTAATAAATGTTTTAACCCCTTGATTGCCCCCTAGTTAACCCTTTCATTTTTCTGATCGCTGTATTAGTGTCGCTGGTGACGCTAGTTAGGGGCGTAAATATTTAGGTTCGCCGTCAGCGTTTTATAGCGACAGGGACCCCCATATACTACCTAATAAATGTTTTAACCCCTTGATTGCCCCCTAGTTAACCCTTTCACCACTGATCACCGTATAACTGTTTCGGGTGACGCTGGTTAGTTCTTTTATTTTTTATAGTGTCAGGGCACCCACCGTTTATTACCGAATAAAGGTTTAGCCCCCTGATCGCCCGGCGGTGATATGCGTCGCCCCAGGCAGCGTCAGATTAGCCCCAGTACCGCTAACACCCACGCACGCAGCATACGCCTCCCTTAGTGGTATAGTATCTGAATGCATCAATATCTGATCCGATCAGATCTATACTAGCGTCCCCAGCAGTTTAGGGTTCCCAAAAATGCAGTGTTAGCGGGATCAGCCCAGATACCTGCTAGCACCTGCGTTTTGCCCCCTCCGCCCGGCCCGGCCCAGCCCACCCAAGTGCAGTATCGATCGATCACTGTCACTTACAAAACACTAAACGCATAACTGCAGCGTTCGCAGAGTCAGGCCTGATCCCTGCGATCGCTAACAGTTTTTTTGGTAGCATTTTGGTGAACTGGCAAGCACCAGCCCCAGGCAGCGTCAGATTAGTGCCAGTACCGCTAACACCCACGCACGCAGCATACGCCTCCCTTAGTGGTATAGTATCTGATCGGATCAATATCTGATCCGATCAGATCTATACTAGCGTCCCCAGCAGTTTAGGGTTCCCAAAAACGCAGTGTTAGCGGAATCAGCCCAGATACCTGTTAGCACCTGCGTTTTGCCCCTCCGCCCGGCCCAGCCCACCCAAGTGCAGTATCGATCAATCACTGTCACTTACAAAACACTAAACACATAACTGCAGCGTTCGCAGAGTCAGGCCTGATCCCTGCGATCGCTAACAGTTTTTTTGGTAGCGTTTTGGTGAACTGGCAAGCACCAGCCCCAGGCAGCGTCAGGTTAGCGTCAGTAGCGCTAACACCCACTAACGCACCGTACACCTCCCTTAGTGGTATAGTATCTGATCGGATCAATATCTGATCCGATCAGATCTATACTAGTGTCCCTAGCAGTTTAGGGTTCCCAAAAACGCAGTATTAGCGGGATCAGCCCAGATACCTGCTAGCACCTGCGTTTTACCCCTCCGCCCGGCCCAGCCCAGCCCACCCAAGTGCAGTATCGATCGATCACTGACACTTACAAAACACTAAACGCATAACTGCAGCGTTCGCAGAGTCAGGCCTGATCCCTGCGATCGCTAACAGTTTTTTTGGTAGCGTTTTGGTGAACTGGCAAGCACCAGCGGCCTAGTACACCCCGGTCGTAGTCAAATCAGCACTGCAGTAACACTTGGTGATGTGGCGAGTCCCATTAGTGCAGTTCAAGCTGGTGAGGTGGCAAGCACAAGTAGTGTCCCGCTGCCACCAAGAAGAAGACAAACACAGGCCATCGTGCCCATAGTGCCCTTCCTGCTGCATTCGCCAATCCTAATTGGTAACCCACCACTTCTGCAGCGCCCGTACTTCCCCCATTCACATCCCCAACCAAATGCAGTCGGCTGCATGAGATGCATTTTTTTATGTCCTCCTGAGTACCCCTACCCAACGAACCCCCCAAAAAAGATGTTGAGTCTGCAGCAAGCGCGGATAAAGGCGTGACACCCTCTATTATTGTCCCTCCTGTCCTGACAATACTGGTCTTTGCATTGGTGAATGTTTTGAACGCTACCATTCACTAGTTGAGTATTAGCATAGGGTACAGCATTGCACAGACTAGGCACACTTTCACAGGGTCTCCCAAGATGCCATCGCATTTTGAGAGACCCGAACCTGGAACCGGTTACAGTTATAAAAGTTAGTTACAAAAAAAGTGTAAAAAAAAAATATAAAAAAAAATAGTTGTTTTATTGTTCTCTTTCTCTCTATTCTCTCTCTATTGTTCTGCTCTTTTTTACTGTATTCTATTCTGCAATGTTTTATTGTTATTATGTTTTATCATGTTTGTTTTTCAGTTATGCAATTTTTTATACTTTACCGTTCACTGTGTTTTTTTGTTAACCATTTTTTTGTCTTCAGGTACGCCATTCACAACTTTGAGTGGTTATACCAGAATGATGCCCCCCCCACCGTCTTCCGTGTTTTTCTCTGGCTCTCCTGTCTCAACAGGGAACCTGAGAATGCAGCCGGTGATTCAGCCAGCTGACCATAGAGCTGATCAGAGACCAGAGTGGCTCCAAACATCTCTATGGCCTAAGAAACCGGAAGCTACGAGCATTTCATGACTTAGATTTCGCCGGATGTAAACAGCGCCATTGGGAAATTGAGCATTTTATCACACCGATCTTGGTGTGGTCAGATGCTTTGAGGGCAGAGGAGAGATCTAGAGTCTAATAGACCCCATTTTTTTCAAAAAAGAGTACCTGTCACTACCTATTGCTATCATAGGGGATATTTACATTCCCTGAGATAACAATAAAAATGATTTAAAAAAAAAAATGAAAGGAACAGTTTAAAAATAAGATAAAAAAGCAAAAAAATAATAAAAAAAACAAAAAAAACAAAAAAAAAAACCACCCTTGTCGCCCCCTGCTCTCGCGCAAAGCCGAACGCAAGCGGCGGTCTGTTGTCAAACGTAAACAGCAATTGCACCATGCATGTGAGGTATCACCGCGAAGGTCAGAACGAGGGCAGTAATTTTAGCAGTAGACCTCCTCTGTAAATCTAAAGTGGTAACCTGTAAAGGCTTTTAAAAATGTATTTATTTTGTTGCCACTGCACGTTTGTGCGCAATTGTAAAGCATGTCATGTTTGGTATCCATGTACTCGGCCTAAGATCATCTTTTTTATTTCATCAAGCATTTGGGCAATATAGTGTGTTTTAGTGCATTAAAATTTTAAAAAGTGTGTTTTTTCCCCAAAAAATGCGTTTGAAAAATCGCTGCGCAAATACTGTGTGAAAAAAAAAAATGAAACACCCACCATTTTAATCTGTAGGGCATTTGCTTTAAAAAAATATATAATGTTTGGGGGTTCAAAGTAATTTTCTTGCAAAAAAAAATAATTTTTTCATGTAAACAAAAAGTGTCAGAAAGGGGGGGGGGCGTGGCCAAGATGGCGGCGGAGTAGGACGCACTGTTGAGGAGCTCTGTTTCCAGCAGGGGAATTTTATCCTGTTTTATATGCCCTGAGACCCCTGAGGTCTGCTAATATACCCTTAGACTGTTTATGTTGGGGAATGAGACGAATGGGGCACAAATCTAAGACACAGCAGAGGGTGAACGCTCCCAGATCCTCTAAGCCTCAGGGAGAGACGGCGCCGCACGTGGCAGACAGACACAGCATGGCTTCCCAAACGGAGACCGCTCCCCCAGCGCTCTTGGAACAGAGCAACTTCGATGCCCTCATGCGGGCGATCACTGGATGTCAGTCATCTCTGTCGGATCTAACTACCAAGATAGATACGGTCCAGCTGGAGGTTGGTCGGATTCGACAGGACTTCGACAAAATACGCCAGAGAGTTACAGAGACGGAGAGTCGGCTCGGTGATACAGAGGACACGGTCCGAGATCATACAGCCTCCCTGCATACCCTGCAGATAAGAGTCAGAACCCTGGAAGCCAGATCCGAAGACGCGGAGAACCGGAACCGCCGGAACAACCTCCGAGTCGTGGGACTTCCGGAGGGTTCGGAAGGCCAGGACCCGGTTCTTTACATGGAGAGACTCCTCCGCACGCTTTTCCCACAGGCGGCCTTCTCGTCCTTCTTCGCGGTGGAGAGAGCACACAGGATGCCCCCCCAGCGAGGGCCACCGGGATCCCCGCCGCGTACATTCATATTCCGGCTGCTAAATTTTCGTGATCGTGACCTAATCCTCAGAGAAGCCAGGAAGATGCAGGAGATCAGACACGAATCAGCCCGCCTCATGTTCTTCCCGGACTTTTCGGTGGATACACAAAAGCTAAGGAGGTCATTCGATGATGTGAAGAGGGCTCTCCGGGCAAAGGCTATTAAATATAGCATGTTATTCCCGGCACGCCTCAGGGTACAAGATGGTGAGACCACGAGATTTTTCACCTCGCCAGGAGAAGCATCGCAATGGCTGAATACTCTCCCGCCTCGATGAACTGCGAATTCCCTGTGTCTGCAACTGCTTACTGCTTCAATCCCGTGAGTAACGTCTTGCTTTCCCTTTCTGCTTTCAATCCTGTCCCGTGTCACCCATGCACTAACTGTATGCGAATGCCCTATTACCTCGGCATATGCCCTTCACTAGCCTTTTGATTATACTCCCCCTCCATTCTGTCTGATATCAACACCTGAAGGCCTAATGCTCCCTGGAACGAAATGGAGGGGATTGTCTGTACCCCTGTGTGCATTGATAGCTTACTAAGATGTGCAAGACTCTTTTTACTTCCAGCATGGGGACAGGAGATCGCCTTTATGGGTACTGATGTATATAAATGAAGGACTGGAGTATATAATGCTAATATTACTTTCACCTTAAATCTGCTCCTCGCTGGACTGGGACATGTTACACTTCAGTACCCTAAAGTTCCTGCGATATGCACGAAATAGCACTCTGGAGCCCCCCCTATAATAATTTTTTATTTTTTCTTCTTTTTCTTTCCCCATCGTTGGAGGCATCTCCTCCGGACAAGTTGTAACTACACGCTCCCTGTTACAACGAAGCGACTGTGTTTTTTTTTTTGTGTGTGTTCTTTTTTCTCTTTTGGTCATGACCCCAGATAGTCGTTGACTATGATTTGGTTCGGGATACTAGCACAACCCAGTTTGGGGGGATGTGTGGGGAGGGGGGAGGGGGGGAGTTGGAATGGGTTAAAAATGTTCTTAGTTCTGATGAAGGAATGTGTACGAAGTAACTGTGCCACTATGGATGCTGACTGTGTTATCTCTGTTTACCATGTGGGGAGGGTGTGGTGGAAGGGAGTGTGGATTGTATCCTGGGATCCAGGTGCACTACTATGTTGGATAGCTGTGCCATGGCGTATTAATTTCTATTTGCAAATATGGCCCCTTTAACAATTATATCGTGGAATGTCCGGGGACTTAATTCCTGGATAAAGCGCTCTCTGGTTTTCAACTTTCTGAAAACACACCGCCCTGACATATGTATTTTTCAGGAAACCCACCTAACAGGGAGCAGAATTCTTGGGCTTAAAAAGCCGTGGGTAGGGCACTATTACCATGCCACCTACTCCTCTTATGCCAGAGGGGTGAGTGTGCTTATCCACAAATCCCTCCCATTTAGATTGGTTGATTTGCACCTGGATCCCGGGGGAAAATTTGTAATTATGAACGCTGCCATTGCAAATACACCTATGGCAGTGGTGGGATTGTATATCCCCCCTCCAGCATCTTTAACAATTTTAAACACAATCACCCAAAGGTTAGCCAACATGTCAGTGAATAATGTGGTGATAGCAGGGGACTTCAATATGCCTCCATGCCCAGCATTAGGTAGGATGTCGCCGGGAGGGGCCAGTGATTCCCCGCTGTCTCGATGGGCAGACACATTCGGATTCACTGATGTTTGGCGGTGGAAGCACCCCTCCCTGAGAAGGTATACATGCCAGTCCGCCACCTATGCAGCTATGTCCAGAATAGACTTAGTGTTCGTCAGTGGATCGGTTTTGCCAAAAGTCCAAGAGATATCCATTCTACCAAGGGGGATATCTGATCACACCCCTATCCTGCTCTGCATAAATGTCTACCAGGCCCCCGCCGACTGTCTGTGGCGTCTGTCCCGCTTTTGGATCTCCGATGAGAGAGTGGCCCCGGAGGCGGAGGAACACATTGCAGACCTGTGGAATGTGAACCCCCCTGCCACTGACCCACCATCTAGTTGGGACGCTTTTAAAATGCAGGTGCGCAGCTATTATCAGCAGAAGATAGGGCAGGTTAGACGTAAGGCAGGAGAGGAACTGGTGGTCGCGGAAAGGAGGACGGTTGAACTTGAGCAATCATACGTGAATACCAAACATGAGGTGACCCGGAGGAACCTGCAGTGTGCCCTCTGTGAGGTAATGCTATTAAGGACTATGTCAGCCAAGAAACTGTTACTACACCAGTCACAGAGAGTGTTTGAACAGGGCCGACTTCTGGCGTGGTTGTCTAAAGAGCACTCGGCTATGCCAGGTATTGCTAACATTAAAAACTCTCAAGGGCAAATAATCTCTGACCCTGGAGGCATTAATGCCTGCTTTGCCTCCTTCTATAGGGACCTATATTCCTCCAGGGTCGGATATTCTATAGACGAACTTCAAACTTATCTGGAGGGAGTTGAACTCCCTGTGCTGACGGAGGAGACCCGTGAGGGTCTGGACGCTCCGCTCACTCTCAAGGAAATACAGCGGGCCGTTGGCTCTATGCAGGCCGGAAAAACACCGGGCGACGATGGTCTGCTGGCGGAGTTCTATAAGGCCCATATAGATACATTGGCCTGCAGACTGTTGGAAGTGCTGGAGGCCTCATTTAAAGCCTCTTCTCTACCCCCCTCGATGTTGACAGCGGTTATAGTGGTCATCCACAAGCCTGGAAAGGACCCAGAGCTGTGTTCCTCATATAGACCCATCTCGCTGCTCAATGTGGACGCAAAGATCCTCGCGAAGGTGCTGGCCAATCGTCTAAATAGAGTTATCCTAGCCCTGGTTCACAGAGACCAAAGTGGTTTCATGCCAGGGAAAGGTACAGATATTAATCTGAGAAGGTTATACACTCTGCTAGCGGGGGTCCCGACCGGGGAGGATACTGCAGCGGTCGCCTCGTTAGACGCGGAGAAGGCCTTCGACTCGGTGGAGTGGGAATATATATGGCTCGTTCTTCAAAAATTTGGTTTTGGGCCCAAATTCATAGCCTGGCTGAGGATGCTATATTCGGCCCCCTCGGCTAGAGTCCGTACAGGTGGTATACTCTCACCGGCCTTCCCACTCCACCGAGGAACGAGACAGGGCTGCCCTCTGTCTCTGGCTCTTTTTGCGCTGGCGATTGAGCCATTGGCAGAGCTTCTACGGTCCGCTGATGAGGTCCGGGGCATTTCTTTCCCCCCCTGGTCGAGAAGGTATCTCTATATGCGGACGATATGCTGCTATATTTGCAGGATGTCCACCGCTCACTGCCCGCAGCTTTAGCCATTATAGACAGATTTGGATACTTCTCTGGGATAAGGATAAATTGGGACAAATCACTCCTCTTCCAGTTGACCTCGGGAAAACAAATAATAGGCCCACAGATTCCTTTACAAGTAACGACTAGATTTAAATATCTAGGCATATATGTTCAACGCGATCTCAAAAAATACCTAGAGGATAATTTATACCCTGTTCTCCAACAGTTATCACTTAAATGCGGGGTGTGGAAGAACCTTCCCCTTACCCCGGTTGGTAGAGTCAACCTTATCAAAATGACCTTTCTCCCTAAATTTCTGTATGTGTTTAGACATACCCCGATTCCTATTCCCAATGCCTTTTTTGTTAAATTAGATCGCATAATCTCTACATTTATTTGGGCGGGTTCGGTTCCCCGGGTGGCGAAATCAAAACTCCAGCTCTCCCTTACAGAGGGAGGATTGTCCTTACCAAATTTTAAAAAGTACTATTGGGCTGCACAATTGGTTACTGTAAGATGGTGGTTCACTCAGGACAAGTCAAACCCAGCGGTAAACTTGGAGGCGGCCATCTTGGGATCTTATTCCGAACTTACCAACCTAGTATACCGTGGTCCCAAGTATAGTTCACAAGTGACTACTCCCATGAGAACTACACTATTAGCCTGGAAAACAGTCACCAATTGCTTAGTAGAGGAGGGCGCTATGTCCCCTCACACTCCGCTCTGGGGTAATCCCAATCTGCGACATCTTGGATCTGTTCCGGACCCACAAATTTGGGCCAGATTTCAGATAACTAAATTAAAACACATTATATTAGGGGGAAGGCTTCTATCTTTGGCAGAACTCAGGAGACAGTTTCATCTGCCGCCGTGGATGTACTTTAGATATATCCAGCTTAGGCACGCTGTGAGGGCCCAGTTCCCGGATGGGATTGTAATTGCTGTCAACTCGGTCGAGTCCCTCCTAATGGCGGAAGAGATAGATCGCACATTATCCTCTATATATATATGAGGCTCACGTGCAGGAAAGATGCTAACACAGTTAAACTCTTTGAGGCCTGGAAAAAAGATATACCTGCCTTAACGGAAGAGGACTGGACGGAGGGTCTGCAGCAATGCATTCCGCTTATGAGATCAGCCAGAGATCGCTTTGTCCAATTAAAATTTCTACACAGAGTATACTATACCCCTGCTAGGCTTTCCAAAATATACCCGGCGGCGATGGACACGTGCCCCAAATGCAGACAGTCGGTGGGTACCTTTATACATATGGTGTGGGAATGCCCCCTCATTCAGGTATTCTGGCGGGCAGTGATTGCTGAAGTGAACACTGTGGCAGGACTCAATCTGGAGGGTGATCCCCTGATATTCTTACTGGGTATCACTGATAACCTTAAAACGACCAAACATAATTCATTATTTGTCTTTTATGCGGCATACTATGCCAGGAAAGCGTTACTCTTGAAGTGGAAGGTGCCAGATCCCCCTCAACTGTCAACATGGAGGGCGCTTATAAACACGGTCCTGCCCGTGTATAAACTTACGTACATGGGCAGGAACTGCCCTCAAAAATTTGAAAAAATATGGGCACCCTGGATTCAGGCCAGGCATATCACAGTGTAGATGGATAGATTGGGATTCATAAGGTATGGACTCAGGAGATAGAGGACGCTGGAGTATATGGATGGTGGCGGAACATGACGCGACCCCCTCCTGGGGTCTAGGAAAGGTTCAGCCTGGTGAATAGATGGTGTTCTCTCCCCCCCTCCTACACACTCTTTTCGCATCCCTTCTGTGTTTTCCTTCTTCACTCTTCTTTGTGTACATGTCTGCACCCCCTTCTCTCCGTCCCCTTCCCCCCCCCTATCATTTGTGTTGCTATGGGAACTAAGCCAGACAGGTACATCCTATACAGGTGCTGATATACCTATTAAACAAACTGTGGGCATTGTCCTAGTGGGGGTTGGGGGAGGGCTTGGGGAGGATTATGGTGGATATACTGTATGAAGGGTAATTTGATTATGATTGATGAACTCAGAGTAACAAGAAAGTCATTGTTGGTTCTGTCGTGTGGATATATGCTAATGTGATTACTACTGATCTCATGTATAATGTCTTAATACTTCAATAAACATTCCTTCTGTTAAAAAAAAAAAGTGTCAGAAAGGGCTTTGTCTTCAAGTGGTTAGAAGAGTGGGTGATGTGTGACATAAGCTTCTAAATGTTGTGCATAAAATGCCAGGACAGTTCAAAACCCCCCCAAATGACCCCATTTTGGAAAGTAGACACCCCAAGCTATTTGCTGAGAGTCATGTCGAGTCCATGGAATATTTTATATTGTGACACAAGTTGTGGGAAAGAGACAAATTTTTTTTTTTTTTTTTTTGCACAAAATTGTCACTAAATGATATATTGCTCAAACATGCCATGGGAATATGTGAAATTACACCCCAAAATACATTCTGCTGCTTCTCCTGAGTATGAGGATACCACATGTGTGAGACTTTTTGGGAGCCTAGCCGCGTACGGGACCCCAAAAACCAAGCACCGCCTATCACAGTTTCGGAGGCCATGGAATGCCCAGGTGGCACAAAACCCCCCACAAATGACCCCATTTTGGAAAGTAGACACCCCAAGCTATTTGCTGAGAGGTATATTAAGTATTTTGCAGACCTCACTTTTTGTCACAAAGTTTTGAAAATTGAAAAAAGAAAAAAAAAAAGTTTTTTCTTGTCTTTCTTCATTTTCAAAAACAAATGAGAGCTGCAAAATACTCAACATGCCTCTCAACAAATAGCTTGGGGTGTCTACTTTCCAAAATGGGGTCATTTGGGGGGGTTTTGTGCCACCTGGGCATTCCATGGCCTCCGAAACTGTGATAGGCAGTGAAGAGTGAAATCAAAAATTTACACCCTTAGAAATCCTGAAGGCGGTGATTGGTTTTCGGGGCCCCGTACGCGGCTAGGCTCCCAAAAAGTCCCACACATGTGGTATCCCCGTACTCAGGAGAAGCAGCTAAATGTATCTTGGGGTGCAATTCCACATATGCCCATGGCCTGTGTGAGCAATATATCATTTAGTGACAACTTTGTGCAAAAAAAAAAAAAAAAAAGTGTCACTTTCCCGCAACTTGTGTCAAAATATAAAATATTCCATGGACTCAACATGCCTCTCAACAAATAGCTTGGGGTGTCTACTTTCCAAAATGGGGTCATTTGGGGGGGGGTTGTGCCATCTGGGCATTTTATGGCCTTCAAAACTGTGATGGGCAGTGAGGAGTGAAATCAAAAATTTACACCCTTAGAAATCCTGAAGGCGGTGATTGGTTTTCAGGGCCCCGTACGCGGCTAGGCTCCCAAAAAGTCCCACACATGTGATATCCCCGTACTCAGGAGAAGCAGCTGAATGTATTTTGGGGTGCAATTCCACATAGGCCCGTGGCCTGTGTGAGCAATATATCATTTAGTGACAACTTTTTGAAAAAATTTTTTTTTTTTTGTCATTATTCAATCACTTGGGACAAAAAAAATAAATATTCAATGGGTTCAACAAGCCTCTCAGCAATTTCCTTGGGGTGTCTACTTTCCAAAATGGGGTCATTTGGGGGGGTTTTGTACTGCCCTGCCATTTTAGCACCTCAAGAAATGACATAGGCAGTCATAAACTAAAAGCTGTGTAAATTCCAGAAAATGTACCCTAGTTTGTAGACGCTATAACTTTTGCGCAAACCAATAAATATACGCTTATTGACATTTTTTTTACCAAAGACATGTGGCCGAATACATTTTGGCCTAAATGTATGACTAAAATTAAGTTTATTGGATTTTTTTTATAACAAAAAGTAGAAAATATCATTTTTTTTCAAATTTTTCGGTCTTTTTCCGTTTATAGCGCAAAAAATAAAAACCGCAGAGGTGATCAAATACCATCAAAAGAAAGCTCTATTTGTGGGAAGAAAAGGACGCAAATTTCGTTTGGGTAAAGCATTGCATGACCGCGCAATTGGCAGTTAAAACGACGCAGTGCCAAATTGAAAAAAGACCTCTGGTCCTTAGGCAGCATAATGGTCCGGGGCTGAAGTGGTTAATACCCAATTTTGAGCATCTGCAAATTGTCGGCTTTACAAGGGTGACATCAGCAGCACCGTTATTCAGATGTTGAACTTTGTAAGTTCTTTTGTTTTTTTGTATGTTTTTAAAAACACTGTTGTTAATTTTAATTTTGTACAAAAGGTCTATTTTTCTGGAAATATGCCTAAAATAACCAAAAAAACCCATTTTTTTAAAATAAATAAATAAAAAAAATAAAAAAACCTTTCCAAAAAATGCACCTTTCAATGTGCAGACAGTAAAATGATTTTACTACTACAATGTGTGTGGCTGATTATTTATCAATAAGATGTTTTGCAAATTTTTGTGTGGTTACAGTGACAAAGGGCCTTATTAACTAAAGGGAAATGCACTTGCCACTACAAGTGCACTAGGAGACAGACAAAACTAAATGCAAACAAGAATAAAAACAAGATATTTTTGTTAAAAAAAATTTTGTTTATTTTTTTCAGAAATTAGAGCTCTTGTTGAATAGCAATGGCCCCCCGACCATTAAAATAATTCACATATCGGTCACGCACTTGACGTGCGGTTTGGGGGGCCAAGCCAATACGGCCAATTTCCAGGCCTGTGAGGGTTTGGTCAACTACAAGTCCAGCCTCAGGCCCAACAGAGGTCATATATGTAGCTGAATGTCTTCTCAAAAAATTATGGAGAATGCAGCAAGCCAGTATGACATGATTTTATAGTCCGCCAGATTTATGGCCGAGAGGAACAAACGGAAGCGGCTGGCCAGAAACCCAAAGGCATTTTCCACAACTCTTCTTGCTCTGACCAGCCGGTAATTAAATACCCTCCTCTCAGGGGTGAGTGTCCTTTAGGGGAACGGCCTCATCAAGTGCACAGCTCGGTCTGTGCAAAGACTCCTCCATCAAACATCCAGCCGTTCTTCCCCACGTCCACGAACATAAATTCCAATTGTGCCGAGACCACCGCCATCAAAACTACACTATGGAACCCCTTATATTTGTAGAAATAAGACCCCGAATGGGGTGGTGGCACTATGCGGACATGCTTCCC
The DNA here is from genome assembly GCF_042186555.1 of Aquarana catesbeiana. Classification (NCBI taxonomy): domain Eukaryota; kingdom Metazoa; phylum Chordata; class Amphibia; order Anura; family Ranidae; genus Aquarana; species Aquarana catesbeiana. The sequence goes on along the minus strand of NC_133325.1, from coordinate 765,092,893 downwards.
ATCGATCGCCCCGACACAGTTGGGAAAGTCCCAACGGTCAGCGAACTGGGAGGCCACAGTCTGCCATTCCTGTGTACTGGAAGGAAACTGTGGAGTGAAACAATAAAAAAAATAAGATAAGTACTTTTAAACATAACTTGGATATCAGATGTCACAAAAACATTCTTGAACAACAGCAGTCGAACATTATTAATATGTGTTTTTTTGCTTTTAATTCTAAAAAACATAAGGCCCACTTATAAGATTACTCATCCCCTCTCATGGCCCATTGATGTGGGGGGAGGGGTTCTAATTAGGTTAAAAAACACACCTGACAGTTGCAAACATTTGAGGGGGTGGGGGAGGGGTACTAATTAGGTTAATAAACACACCTGACACTTTCAAACATTCGAGGGGGTGGGGGAGGGGTTTAAATTAGGGTCAAAAACACACCTGACAGTTTCAAACATTTGAGGGGGTGGGGGAGGGTCAAACAGTACAATGCAGCAGACAATATACATTGTTCAAGGGACTATAGGCTAGAGATATAAATGGACCCAGGATTGCATGGAGGGGAGGTTATTGAAGGTAAATATGCATGTAGGGCAAAAAATGATTAATGTCAAAAAACAGTCATGCATGAAGATAAAGGGGACATTCATAGCATATTCCAAGCATGGTAATTAGGTAACGAGGACATTTAGACAATACATTAGCAAACATTTAATACATATCATGTAATGTTAAAAGATAAAACTTACCTTCATATAGTCCTTCTGCAGGACCTGAATAATAGCAGAACAGGTCTCTGGGATAATGATCCCCAGAGCCTGGGGGGAGTTGCCTGTCGAGAACTTCAAGTCCTGAAGACTTCTCCCAGTCGCCAAGTAACATAAAGTGGCCACTAGCCTCTGCTCCGCACTGATGGCTTGCCTCATGCAGGTATCCTGCCTGCTGATATAGGGGGTCAGCATAGCCAGCAGACGCTCAAAAACGGGGTCCGTCATCCGGAGATAATTCCTGAAATCCTCAGGATTATACTCCTGGATCTCACGGAGCAAAGGCATATGAGAGAACTGGTCACGCTTGCGCAACCAATTCTTCATCCATGAACTCCTCCTCGCCCTGTTCATGGACTGGACTCGGGTCAAAGTATTAAGCCCAACACCAAGTCCCCATGCAGCATGAACTCGAGAACGAGTACGTTCACGCGACATGGCTTCAAAACGGTCGGCTGGTCAAACAAACAAACTTATAACAAACGCACTGAAGAACAGCAAGGCCTATGAAGAACGACCTGAAAATCAGGAACGAGTGGACCAAAATGGCCTGCTAGGCAGGTTACGAACTGACCAACACGCACTGAAAAGCAGATACAAACCTCACAAGCACAAACTGAACCGCAGAAAACGATCGAAATAAGCTGAAGTGTGAAAAGCGCGAATCGTCTCTAACCAAACTTCTACTAACACGAGATAAACACGAGATTAGCAGAAGGAGCCCAAAGGGTGCCGTAGTGGGGCTTGAACTTCCTTTTTATAGTCCCATCGTACGTGCTGTACATCACCGCGTTCAAAACCAGCGGACTTTTGGAGTGATCGTGTGTGTCCAAGTCCGGCGCAAGGAGCTGACAAAGTCCGGCGTAAAGTCCGCCGAGCAAAGTCTGCCGTAAAGTCCGCTCGTGTGTACACGGCATTATGTGCATTAAAGCGGTAGTAAACCGATGGACTTTTTTTTTTTTTTTTTTTTGTACCCTGCAAGATACAGCCATAATGTGCAAGTTTGCTTCGCATACTTACACATTACGTTTAAACTTACCTTAAAATAAGCCCAGTATTACATTGTATATCCCTGTATGTTGCGGTCGTTCAGGTGCCTATCTAAAAGTTTTTTGAAGTTATCGAAACCACCGCCTGTGGAAGGGAATTCCACATCCTTGCCGATCTTACAGTAAAGAACCCTCTACGTAGTTTAAGGTTAAACCTCTTTTCTTCTAATTTTAATGAGTGGCCACGAGTCTTATTAAACTCTCTTCTGCGAAAAAGTTTTATCCCTATTGTGGGGGTCACCAGTACGGTATTTTATAAATTGAAATCATATCCCCTCTCAAGCGTCTCTTCTCCAGAGAGAATAAGTTCAGTGCTCGCAACCTTTCCTCATAACTAATATCCTCCAGACCCTTTATAAGCTTTGTTGCCCTTCTTTGTACTCGCTCCATTTCCAGTACATCCTTCCTGAGGACTGGTGCTCAGAACTGGACAGCATACTCTAGGTGCGTCCGGACCAGAGTCTTGTAGAGTGGGAGCATTATCGTTTTATCTCTGGAGTTGATCCCCTTTTTATGCATGCCAATATTCTGTTTGCTTTGTTAGCAGCAGCTTGGCATTGCATGCCATTGCTGAGCCTATGATCTACTAGGACCCCCAGGTCCTTTTCCATCCTAGATTCCCCCAGAGGTTCTCCCCCAGAGTAAAGATTGCATTCATATTTTTGCCACCCAAATGCATTATTTTACATTTTTCTACATTAAACCTCATTTACCCCATTAATTTGTTCAGATCTTTTTGCAAGGGTTCCACATCCTGTGGAGAAGTTATTACCCTGCTTAGCTTAGTATTGTCTGCAAATACATAGATTGAACCGTTTACCCCATCCTCCAGGTCATTTATGAACAAAATAAATAGGATTGGTCCCAGCACAGAACCCTGGGGGACCCCACTACCCACCTCTGACCATTCCGAGTACTCCCCATGTATCACCACCCTCTGAACCCGCCCTTGTAGCCAGTTTTCAATCCATGTACTCACCCTATGGTCCATGCCAACGGACCTTATTTTGTACAGTAAATGTTTATGAGGAACTGTGTCAAATGCTTTTGCAACATCCAGATACACGTCTACGGGCCTTCTTTTATCTAGATGGCAACTCACCTCCTCATAGAACTACTTTTCATGAATCCATGCCGATTACTGCTAATGATATCGCTCTTGTTAACAAAATCTTGTATATAGCCCCTTATCATCCCCTCCAAGAGCTTGCATACTATTGATGCTAACTAGTCTGTGGTTCCCAGGGATGTATTTTGGGCCCTTTTTAAATATTGGTGCTACATTGGCTTTTCTCCAATCACCTGGTACCATTCCAGTCAGTAGACTATTAGTAAAAATTAGGAACAATGGTATGGCAATTACTTGACCGAGTTCCCTAAGTACCCTCGGATGCAAGCCATCCTGGTGATTTATTATTGTTAAGTTTCCCAAGTCTAATTTTAATTCTATCCTCTGTTAACCATGGAGGTGCTTCCTGTGATGTGTCATGAGGATAAACACTGCAGTTTTGTTTACTGAAGCTCCCAAATTCCCTCGTGAAGAATAAATTCAATACCTTCACCATCTCCCCATCCTTTGTAACCAGATGTTCTTCCTCATTCTTTACGGTGCCAATGTGGTCTGTCCACCCCTTTTTTACTGTTTACATACTTAAAGAATTTCTTTGGATTTTTTTTTTGCTCTCCTCCGCTATGTGTCTTTCATGTTCTATCTTAGCCGCCCTTATTGCACCCTTATATTTCTTGTTGCATTCTTTATAAAGTCTGAATGCTGATGATAATCCCTCAACCTTGTATTTTTTGAAGGCCTTCCCTTTGATTTTATATGTATTTTTACATCGGAGTTAAGCCATTCAGGGCTTTTGTTTGCTCTTTTAAATTTATTACCCAATGGGATGCATTGGCTAATGCCCTTATTTAATATGCTCTTAAAGCAAACCCATCTCTCCTCCGTGTTCTTTGTTCCTAAGATTTTGTCCCAATTCATGCCTTCAAAAAAGGTTTGTAGTTTAGGGAAGTTGGCTCTTTTGTAATTCAGTGTCTTTGTGTTCCCCTTATGTTTCCTATTGGTGTGATTTATACTGAAGCCAATTGACCTGTGATCACTGTTTCCTGTGTCTGTATTGTTGGTAATCAGTAGATCCAGTAACGCTTTATTTCTAGTTGGTGCGTCTACCATCTGAACCATGAAATTGTCCTGCAAGACATTTAGGATCTGGCGAGCCTGAGACGAATGCGTGGTTCCCTCCGCCTAGTCTAGAAAAAGAGAGAGGGGATTTGGGACTTTGAATGAGGCACATGTATGTTGTGCCTCCATCCCTGGTTTAGAAAAAAAGAATGGGAGTTTTGGGACTTTAAAATGAGGTCCACGGACAACAAGGAGGTGGGTGGAATAAAATAGTATTTATTGATCATGGAACCTGTATCAAAACATGTCACCAACATGAACCATATGTAAGAAAAGAACATTATTCTTCATTCATACGCACATATGTATGGGTGCATGTAATAAGGCATCAAGAATACATCAAATATGTCAACTAGAAGCCACATGATGGTCTCAAATGATCGATTGATACATACAATGAATACATTATATATATATATATATATATATATATATATATATATACACACACACACACATAAAAGCATTTGGCGGTGATAATAAAACTTATATGAAACCGTAGAACTATAATTTGATTGGAGGAGAATGTTCTGAGTTGATGGTAAGATGTGAGCATGTATCTGCTTAACAAAATGCCCGACGCGTTTCGTGTAAACCACTCATCAGGGGCAGAATGCTCAAAATATCTATGAAGGTGTAGTAAAGTAACCAATTAATCTATATGCAACTGATTGTAGCAGGAAGAGGTAAGTATGCGCCCCCTGAGTACTTACATAGAATCAGTGCAGGGAGGTGTGATGATGATGGAGCCAAGGCCAGAATAGTAGTCCTTGCCGGGAGCGGAGGTGGTAGAACCGTGCACTGGCGGGGCGCATACATAGAGCCCCCCACAAACACAGAACCCGGAGCACTAGGTCTAGACATGAGACAGTACCGTGCCAGTAATGACTGCCAAAAGGGATCTGAGAAAAAGGGGATGCATAATCAGTATATCATAATGTGTTAATAAAATGATTAAAAAATATATGCATCAAATGAAGGGAAAAATAAGAATTGAAAAAGTCAAAGCGAAAAACTGAAATGGGATGAAAGAAAAAGAAAAAGTAAATCACATCCAATTCCCATAGAATGTGGTATGAACAAAAAAGGCAGCAGAAACAGTCCTGATTGGTCAGGACTGATAAATGAAAAAAAGAAAAAAGAAATGACTGGCTGTAATGATATATAGGTGGGGTAGCCTAGTAATAGCTTACATGTTTCCCAGAAGAATAAACGAGTGCTGTGGTAAAATCTGTCATCATGTTTGTAGCGCCCAGACTGTGTCGGGAGCGGCCATATATGTACACCCGCCCCAACCACGTGCACGGTGACTAACACCAGCATCACGCAGGCACGGCATGTGCACGGAGGGGCTCTGACGTGGGCGAGAAGCACCGCCCACAGGGGATGCCCACATGACCCAGCTGAGATGGAAAACCTGCTGTCTGCGCGTCGTGATGCCAAATATGACATCACACGTGCGGCAGGATGCGTGGCGCTGATGCGCACCCGCCCTCCCCACCAGGCATATGCTCACTCCCCCCCGGTCCTGATAGGGCGGGAGTGGGGGGGGGGGGGGACACACAGAGCGCATTGCAGCTCCTGGACATCGGACAACACACCAGCCCCGGTGATCCAAGAGCCACATCAGTCCCACATAAATAAATGTGTCACAGCTATGCTGCATAATCTCATGGACACACAGTAATTGTGTGCAAACCCGGACAAGGTAAAATACCCTCCAGGACTAGAAAAACCTCACATATGGGTAGCAGGGGAACACTGCTATCCCTGTCCATGGACCTCCATCCCTAAATGCAGAAAAAGAGAGGGGGGATTTGGGACTTTGAATGAGGCACATGTATGTTGTGCCTCCATCCCTGGTTCAGAAAAAAAGAATGGGAGTTTTGGGACTTTAAAATGAGGTCCACGGACAACGAGGAGGTGGGTGGAATAAAATAGTATTTATTGATCATGGAACCTGTAATAAAACATGTCACCAACATGAACCATATGTAAGAAAAGAACATTATAATAAATGTCATTCCATAAATATTCATACGCACATGTGTATGGGCGCATGCAATAAGGCATCAAGAATACATCAAATATGTCAACTAGAAGCCACATGATGGTCTCAAATGATCGATTGATTAGAACCATAACCTGCACAGGTACTTGACCCCTGTTACAACCTCTTGTTTTCAACTCTGTTTTTTTAACTCGCCACTTAGTACAGTTCCACTTGATCTAAGCTCCAGCAAGCTCAAAGATGAGCAGGCTCACAATGAGTTCTACAGAAGGTTATATAGGCCCCTCAAGCACCTGTGACCAATTAACCATTCCCCTTAAAAAGGTACAAGGAAAAGCTCCAAAAAAACTAAAAATGCAACCCAGTAATCAAAAAGCAAAACTTGATCACATTCTTCACTCAAGGTCCCCACTGTTTTTTTTTTTTTTAAACAGAAAAGAGAAAGTTGAAGCATACAAACATACGAACATACAACAGTGCTGTGCAGTGCAGTGCTGCTACATAGTAGATATACATAGTCATAGTAAACAATTTCAAATCAGAAGATTTCAATCATCATATTATGTCAATGCGTATGATTCATAGTACATAAAAGTAATTGCGTCAGGAAAAATGAAACCTCAATACTTATATAGGGTTTCAGTAATATCCTCTACCCAACAATACCTTCAGGTATTGAGTCAGATTATACTTTTATCTATTTGCCAGTTAATCTGAGTATTGAATTATGAAGGATCAAGAAATTGGGGGGGGAGAGGAGGGACGGAGGGGACGGGGGGAAGGGAAAGAAAAAAGGGGGACCGGGGGGAGGGGAGAGAGAGGACACATCAGACGCTGGTTCACCACAGATCCTGCCAGTCATGTCAATCTTATTGTTTGGACCATGTTCCCCAAATCTTGGAGAATTTCTTAGGGCATTTGCGGTTCATATATGTAAGTTTGTAAAGTGGTAATGTGGAATTTACCAAGGCTTTCCATTGGGAGACCGTGGGAGGGTCAGGTTGCTTCCATTTAATTAGTATAGTTTTCCTAGCATAGTATGAGGTGTAGAATACAAACAATTTTTTGTGTGTATTAGAAATAAGGTTGTCACATACTCCGAGAAGTAAAATAATCGGGTTCATTTGTATATGTAAATTGCCCACCGAGTTAAAGGTCCCCACTGTTTAGCTTCCAACCAGCAGTCTGTCTTGCTATCTGGGTACTTCCAAGAAAACTGGAACCCTCCTGGCAGAGGAAAAACACGCTGGAAGGCCTCCCAGACATTTCTTGCCTCCCCAGACACCTTCTGGATGCATCCTTCCAGGGAATTGGCTTGGGTTATATAAAAAAAAAAGTCAAATTGGACATTTGATTCTCCCTGCCCCATATTCTGGAAACTTTTTCCAGAAGCAGGTGGGAAAAATCAAACACCCAGCTAGGAAACCCTGACCAGACAAAAATAATAGATCACTGCTCCACGGACTGCAGTAAAGCCAAAAAATAAATTTAGCCTAGCAGCTTAACTAAAGGAGGGAGCTACACCAGTATAGTAAAATAATAGGAACCAGGCTGAGGACCAAACGGTATAGACATTGTATATATATATGTTTACAGCCAGGAAACAGATAAAAGTGGAAAAATGTAATCTTTAATTCTTAGATAGTCAAAGAAAAAAGTACACAGAATGACAATGCCGGTATACAGACAGGGCTGCGTATACAATTGTAAGTGGAATTACACATTACGGAGGACCTGTCATGAAAAAAACACCAGTGCTTTCCCTCTCCTTTTAAATACTAGTTGCCTATGACGGCCAGCACAATATGTAGACCAGGAATTATCTGTTCACTAAGACCCAATTTGGCTGCATACAGTGGTTCAAAAAAGGGTTGAAATACAGCCAGGCAACTAGCATTTTCACAAGGTGGTCAGCAACCGCATGCTCTGTGCTTTAGGTCATAACAAGCTCCTTCTAAGAGGAAATATATTCTATGACTCAATACAAACAGGGTCAACATACAGTACAGAGCTGGAAACGTGTGGAAGAGAGCCCCGCTCACAAGAGCTTACAATCTATAGGGGAGTGACAAAACATGAACACAATGCAACTATACTCCCCGTTGTAACATGCATCACTTTAGTAACAATTCCTGTCTATAGGCTCAATTCACTAAGAGCTAAATAATGCATGAATATTTGCGTATTTAACTCCGGAACGTGCAATTCACAAAAAAAGTAAGCCAATACAGCAGGAGATAATTTATTTAATTTTGCAGTATTTATTGGTTGGTTTTTTTTAACACAGACTGGATCTTCCTGCTGCATCTGGAAGTGAAGCATTTAGCAGTGGTATTCATATCACTAGCGGGACGTTGCACCCAAACAAAATTGATGTCCTTTTTTTCCCACAAATAGAGCTTTCTTTTGGTGGTGTTTGATCACCTCTGCGGTTTTTATTTCTTGCGCGATAAACAAAGAAAGAGCGACAATTTTGAAAAAAAGCAATATTTTTTTTACTTTTTGCTATAATAATTATCCCAAAAAATATATAAAAAAACAAAATTTCTTTCTCAGTTTAGGCCGATATGTATTCTTCTACATATTTTTGGTAAAAAAAAAAAAAACACAATAAGCGTATATTGATACACATCAGACACTTTTAAAACTATTTTGGGACCATTGTCATTTATACAGCGATCAGTGCTATAAAAATGCATCGATTGCTGTGTAAATGACACTGGCAGAGAAGGGGTTAAACATTAGTGGGCGATCAAGGGGTTAAGTTTTTCCTAGGGAGTGATTCTAACTGTGGGGGGGATGGGCTCACTACAACATGACAGCGATCACTGCTCCCGAGAGAGGGAGCAGTAGATCTCTGTCATGTCACTAGGCAGAACAGGGAAATGCCTTGTTTGCATCTCCCCGTTATTCCGCTCCGTGACACGATTGCAGGCCCCCGGCGGACATCGGTCACGGCGTACGCGCCCACAATGCCACGTCTTAAAGGGGACATACAGGTATGCCCATTTGCGCAGCCGTGCCATTGTGCCGATGTATATCGTCGTGCACTGGTTGGCAAGCAGTTAACACTTTTTGGGGACCAGTGACACCAATACAGTGATCAGTGCTAAAACATATATACTGTCACTGTACTTATAACATTGGTAGGGAAGGGGTTAACATCAGGGGCAATCAAAGGGTTAAATGTGTTCCTAGGACAGCTCTTACTATGAAGAAACCTTTTCTTATTTGGAGATGAAATCTCTTTTCCTCTAGACGTAAAGAAAGCCCCGTTGTCCTCTGTGATGAACTTAAAAGTGAATAACTCAACAGCAAGTTCACTATATGGACTCCTTATGTATTTATACATGGTGATCATATCCCCCCTTAATCTCCTCTTCTGAAGAGAGAATAAATTCAGTTCCTCTAATCTTTCCTCATAGCTGAGCTCCTCCATGCCTCTTATCAGTTTGGTTGCTGTTCGCTGCACTTTCTCCAGTTCCCGATATCCTTTTTGAGAACTGGAGCCCAAAACTGAACTGTATATTCCAGATGAGGTCTTACTAATGATTTCTGTTCAATAGCACTATACCAAGCTCACAGGTGCTAGTATTATGGTGAGATTTTTTTTCTTTGTTCTGACTTTAAACCATCCTATAGGGTTGACAGAGTATGGCAGCCACAAACAACTACATCTAAAAAAACATGTAAAAACATCTATAAAGAACAAACACACATATATATACACAAATACATACAAAAACACACACATATGGGAAAGAATGGCTGCAGAGCACGGTACTAAAAGGGTAGAGCTGAGAGGAAGTAGAAAAGAAAAGAGTAACTGAAGTCCAATATGAAAGATGGCAGTGGAGGAAGAGGGGAACAGTAAGTAAAGGATTGCAATACTGGGAAGCATTTCCAAGAAAGGAGAAGAGGTACACAGAGGAGGAAAGCAGAGAGGGAAGTGGTACATGGAGCTGTAACTGAATGTCACTCTACAGCTCAGTAAAGAGTTATCTATGCCCAGCTGGTTGTTGGTTAGCAGTGGTAGTTGCTGAGTTGTCCTTCACCACGTGGCAACATATTGTCTGTTCAATTCCTTCATTTACCACTGCATCAGTCATTAAACTTTTTCAGCTATTGCAAATATCTATGCTGCGGCAAAGTATACATCCTAAAAAAAAAAAAAAAAAATTAAAACCAGAAACAATCATGTCCTGAATATCATCTATTAACCACTTGCTTACTGGGCACTTTCACCCCCTTCCTGCCCAGGCCAATTTTGAGCTTTCAGCGCTGCCACACTTTGAATGAAGTGAATGAATGTGCGGTCATGCAACACTGTACCCATATTACATTTTATATGGTTGCACACATACCTGTATCGTTATTGGTGCAGATACTAAGCGTTTGTCCGAGTAGCGGTACTCGTGCAAATGCTCAGAAACGGATACTTTCAGGCTCTGTTCTTTCAGATGACAGTGGGATACCCCCCCCCCCCCCCTCAACTGACAGCTGAAATGTATAAAAAAAAAGGCGGCATTTATCAGTTGTTAAAGTGGAGTTCCACCCAAAAATGGAACTTCTGCTTTTCGGACCCCCCCCCCCTTCGGTGTCACATTTGGCACCTTGCAGGGGGGGGGGGGGTAGATACCTGTCTAATACAGGTACTTTGCTCCCACTTCCGGGCATAGATACCCGATCCACCCGCAGGTACCTACACCACTTCCGGCGCCTTCTCCGTCCCCCCCCGCTGTCTTCTGGGAGACACACAGGTCCCAGAAGACAGCAGGGACCAGTGGAATCGCGAAGCGCGAGTCACGCATGCCCAGTAGGGAACCAGGAAGTGAAGCCTCAAGGCTTCACTTCCCGATTTGCTTACTGAAGATGGCGGTGGCAGCACCCGAGAGCCAAGGTACAGATCGGCTTCGGGTGAGGACATCGCGGGCGCTCTAGACAGGTAAGTGTTCATATTTTAAAAGTCAGCAGCTGCAGTATTTTTAGCTGTTGACTCTAAAAAAAATAATTTGGCAGAACACTGCTTTAAGGAGAGGGGCCGCTGCATCCTCTACAACAGATGACTCATTCAGTTGTCAGTGGGGTTCCCCTATTGATAGCTGAAGTGTAAATTGAAGTCCTGGCAATTGGATGTTTTTTAACAACATTGCTCAGCCAAAAGATCAAAGGCTTGAACTTCGATCTGCAGATGAAATCAGTTTAACAGCTTCCGGACCGCCCCATGCACATATACTGTGGCAGGGCGGCCCTTCAGCGCAAAATCACGTACTTGTACATCTTTTTTGTTTCCGAGTTGGCTGGACCTGCTGATTGGCTCCTGCTGTGTCCAATAACAGCGGGAGCGGTTCGCCGCCGTTGGGGCACCGGAGAAGAGGAGGGGCCTGGAGCACCGACGGGGGACCCCAGAAGAGGAGAATTGGGGCTGCTCTGTGCAAAACCATTACACAGAGCAGGTAAGTATAACATGTTTGTTATTTTCATTTAAAAAAAAAAATTCAAGGTTTACAATCACTTTAATGCTTACTTTTGTTCAAGCGGCCATTTTAGCTAAAAGGAAGCTTGTTCTGAGAAAGGTTGACCTCTTCTCCTAAAAATGCTTGTTGTTTGGCCATCATGCAGATCCAATGTCTTCAATACACAAACCTGAAGATCAGGGATCTTGTTTGCACTGACTTTCCGAAAACGTATTCCACAGTTGAGGATTATTATACATACTTCCTAATAAATATTTCCTCTGATCATCAGCTCCATCCAGTAACCATAATCTGAATAACTCTACAAATGTTCATAGAAATACTTCTTTCCTATGATCATCAGCTCTATCTAATGGAGATAATGCAATATTTTCTTTATTGAGGCCATTCTTATGGATAAAGAACATCTGACCTGAAGAGAAAAATAGCTCAACATCATTTGATTTTGCTGCCATTCACACAGAACAAATTGTACATGGAGTTTCACAGTACAAACAGCTCTGCTCATTTCATATAAATACACCCTCAAGCATCCCGGCGAGGGGGGGTAGCACATAAGCTGCCATAGCAGGTGGGACCTTCATCACAGGAAAGCATCCTGACAATTGTTCTGGATATATTGACAACTATGCAATCGGTATTGCACCAGGATGTAATTCATTATAAAAAAGAGAATACCAGTCATTTCACTGCAGATCGTTGCAATTGAACTCCAGTCTCCTTGGAGAGTAGCCATTTGTTGGGTTCAGCAGGCCATCATTTTCAGGTCTCTTCCCACCAAAATCTTTTTCTGGGGTTTCCTAAAAGAAATACATAGAGGAAATTTACAACACAATTATTGGCTTCTACCTTTAGTGTGCTTATGTACTATATGAATCGCCTTACTGCCGTATTACTTTTTTTGATTCTATAGCATGTGTTCACATGGCAATTCTTTCACATATATACAATTCTGTAAGCGTTGTTGCAGGATGAGGCCATGCCACTGTGTGATAAGGCAGTCTGGGCCAGGTTTTGGAGAAAACAGGCCCACTGATAGCACAGGCGTGTGCTATTCTTTTAGCAGTATCAGGATGAGAGGTCAGTGCCCCACCTTTCCGAAGGGGTCACAGTTTGTAAGGGAGACAAGAGGTGCACATCTGCACCAGGCTGTATGGGGCGGGACAGGCCAAAAAGCTGAGAGACAGGGTCTCACCCAGGGGTCAGAAGTGCCCCAAGCCAGAGGCCTGAGTCTGAGAGAAAGAAGCCGGGAGATAGGGTCTCACCCAGAGGTCAGAGGTGCCTCAAGCCAAGACCTAAGTCTGAGAGAAAGGAGACAGGGTCTCACCCAGGGGTCAGAAGTGGCCAGAGTCTGAGAGAAAGGAGCCGGGAGACAAGGCCTCACCCAGGGAACAGAGGTGCCCCAAACCAGGGGCATGAGTCTGAGAGAAAGGAGCCAGGAAAAAGGGTCTCACCCAGGGGTCAGAGGTGCCCCAAACCTGTGACTATGAGACAGAACAGCTGGGAGCTGTAAAGAAAAGACACAAAGCTGGAAGAGGTACAGCGTTTGTGTACTAGCACTGGGGATGGGTCCTAGACAGTCTAGAGGAGCAATCACCAACCTTTTTGGCACCAGGAACCAGTTTCACGGCAACCAATTTCCCCAGTAATGGGGGGGTGGGCTATTCACGGAGTCTGTTCTCAGCCCCCCTTTACAGCACAGTCCCCCTTTATATCAGCGTTCTTAGCTACCCTTCACATCACAGCCCCCCCTTTACATTACAGTGCAGTCCCCTTTACATTAATGTAATGGGGACTGCTCTGTAAAGGGGGCACTGATGTAAAGGGGGCACACTTTAATATTACAGTGCCCCTAGCAATCACAGCCTCCTCCATTACAGTGCCCCTGCAGTCTGCCCCCCTCCCCCCCTCCTCTCTAACATCACACTTCCCATTCCAATCTCTGCCTCCCCTGCACAGGACTCCTACCTTTGGCAGGGATTTGTGATCAGTCTGTGTTTCCTTTGCCAGCTCCCCCACCCGCCCGACGATGTCATTCTATCAGGAGGGCAGTAGGAACTCTCCATTCCAATCTGCAGCTCCTCCTGCCCCCTGCCCTGCTGATTGGATGACATTGTTGGCCAGGCGGGAAGAGGAGCAGGAGAGGACACACAGGTATGGCTGCACAGCAGGTGGTAAACGACAATCTCGGTCTGCGATAGCCCCGTGCGGACCACGGTCGCCGCTCGTCCCCTGCCGTGCGGCGTGATCAACAGGCCCTGGACAGGCACTGGTCCAGGGCACAGGGGTTGGGGACCCCTGGTCTAGAGGACCAAGGACATGAGGCCTAAACCACAGGGCTGATAAAGTTTGACGTACTGATGGTGAGAACCCCCTATGTGGGAAGATATGTATTTGTTTTCTTTTTGCTTTCTTTAAATAATAGTGGCCAGGAAAAGCCCTGAAATGTACTTCCAGTGTGGAGTAAACTCACTGTATAAAGGACTCTGCCAGAGAGCTAACAACACCATGTCACAGCGTATGGAATTATAAAAGCTTATATTGCACCCCTTTACCTTTTATTATTTTTTGTTAAATAACATGTAACTCCATTTTTTGGTAGGGATGGTTTAGACCTCAGTCTTTTTTCTTCTCCCTTTCTTCTAATCACTCCTTGTCACAGAGACACAATAAGAAATCTCTTCAAAGTTAGGAGAGATCCTCTCAGATAATTGTCACCAAAAGCGTCCCCACTGGAACATTTCCCCTCACCTCCTGCTTCTGTGCCAATTCTAAAATGTTGGATTTGCCAGTCCTCCAACAGAGAGGCAAAACGGCAGTCTGCCTATGTAAACAAGGCAGATCGCCGTTCTGACAGGAGGGAAGGCATGGATCCTGTGTCTCTGCAAAGCAGGGACTAAGATCCATGTCTTCCCCTAGTAAAAGCACCACACACGGTTTAGAAAAACACTGGCTAGGCACACAGTTAACTCTTTGGTCACCCCTGATGTTAACACCCTCCCAGCCAGTGTCATTAGTACAGTGACAGTGCATATTTTTAGCACTGTATTAGTGTCATTGGTTCCCAAAAGTGTCAAAAGTTTCAGTTAGTGTCCAAATGTTCAATAATGCAGTCCCGCTATGAGTAGCTGATCGCCGCCATTACTACTAGAATAAAAATCCCATAGTTTGTAGACGCTATAACTTTTGCGCGAACCAATCAATATAAGATTATTGGGATATTTTTTGCCAAAAATATGTATCAGAATAAATATTGGCCTAAATTGATGAAATTAGATTTTTTACATTTTTTTTTTATGTTTTATAGCAGAAAGTAAAAAATAGTTTTTTTTTTTTCCAAAAATTGTCAGTCTTTTTTGTTTATAGTGCAAAAAATAGAAAAAACGCAGAGGTGATCAAATACCGCCCAAAAGAAAGCTCTAATTTGTGGGGGAAAGAAAAAAAGGACATAAATTTTACTTATGTACAGCGTCGTATGTCGGTGCAATTGTCAGCTAAATTAACGCAGTGCCGTATCGCAAAAAATTGTCTGGTCAGGAAGGGGAGGTAAATCTTCCAGAGGTCAAGTGGTTAAAGAGAATTTTATTTTGATCACAAAATCCTCAGAGTCCTTCCTAAAAAAAAAAACTCCTCCAGGAGTGTCAGATACCTGATCCGCCTCTGCATGCTGTGGCTCCTTTCTTTGGCCCTTACAGGAGGGGGAAACCACAGTGTGCAGCAGGGCGATCAGATGTCGGACACACCTGGATGTGTCAGATGCTGAAGAGCTTTCAGCCATCCTAGAAGATAGCGGATACTGGTGGTGCCGGTGTCTTGCCGAGAAAGTTCCCTCGGCGGATAAGTTCCCCCCCTGTACTGCGCAGGCGCAGCGCCTGCGCAGTACAAACTACTGTCAGCCGCCGGAGATAGCCGAAGCTCAAACTTTTCAATCAGCTGTACACGGCGCCTGCGCCCTGGGTCCAGGTTCCTTCCCCACCATCCAAGTGGACCTAGAGAGGGAATCAAAAAGAGCCGAGCGAAGCGAGGCCGTGCCCGAAGCGTGGCGAGCGAAGCGAGCCCGCGAGGGGCCCTCTTACAGGCACTGTGTACAGCTGATTTTCAGCTATTCACCTTCGGCTATTTCCGCCGGAATAGCCTGCGCAGTAGAGGGGGGTCCTTATCCGCCGAGCGGAACTTTCTCGGCAGAACGCCGGCAGTGGTTTTTGCAATTTAACCGATTCAGCCCAGGAAGATTTTACCCCCTTCCTGACCAGAGCACTTTTTGCGTTTCGGCACTGTGTCGCTTTAATTGACAGACAGTTGCGCGGTTGTGCGACGTTGCACCCAAACAAAATTTACGTCCTTTTTTCCCACAAATAGAGCTTTCTTTTGGTGGTATTTGATCACCTCTGCGGTTTTTATTTTTTGCGCTATAAACAAAAAAAGAGCGACAATTTTGAAAAAAAAAAGCATTATTTTTTACTTTGCTATAATAAATATCCCCCAAAAATATATATAAAAAAAACATTTTTTCCTCAGTTTAGGTCGATACGTATTCAACATATTTTTGGTAAAAAGAAAAAAAAAAAAAAAAAAAAAAAGAAAAGAAAATCGCAATAACTGTATATTGATTGGTTTGCGCAAAAGTTATAGCGTCTACAAAATAGGGGATAGTTTTATGGCATTTTTAGTATTCATTTTTTTTTTTAACTAGTAATGGCAGCGATCTGCGATTTTTTATTGGGACTGCGACATTATGGCGGGCACATCGGACAATTTTGACACATTTTTGGGACCATTGGCATTTATACAGCGATCAGTGCTATAAAAATGCATTGATTACTGTAAAAATGTCACTGGCAGGGAAGGGGTTAATTGTGTTCCCTAGTGTGTGTTCTAACTGAAGGGGGGAGGGGACTGTGTAGGGGAGATGACATATCGCTGTTCATACTCTGTATGAACAGACGTCTCTTCTCCCCTCAGAGAAGCGAAAACTGTGCGTTTACACACACAGATCCCGGTTCACCGTGTGTCACGAGCGATCGCGGGAGCCCGACGGTGATCGTGACCGTCGGGCACTCGCATCGGCTCAGTGGGCGAGCAGCGGGCGCAGGGCGAAGCGACGTTACATAACGTTGTTTCGCCCAGCTGTGCCAATCTGCCGCAGTACAACTGCATCGGCTGGTCGGCAAGTGGTTTAGAAAGCAACTTTAAATTATTTATCCCTGAAGAGATGCAAAGTGACTGGGGTTAATTTACTAAAACTGCAAAATCTGGTGCAGCTGTGCATGGTAACCAATCAGCTTCTAACTTTAGCTTGTTCAATTAAGCTTTGACAATAAAGCCTGGAAGCCGATTGGTTTCTATGCAGAGCTGCACCAGATTTTGCACTGTCCAGTTTTAGTAAATCAACCCCAACAGTCATTATATAAAAAAATGACTGTCTGTTTAGTGGCCCCAACTACCAGGAACGCAGTTCAAGAAGACTGACAGCCAGTAAATGAAATGTATACTACATTGTGATGGTCCCACATTTCCCACCTAACATTTTTCTGGTTAACGGCCACAAACTCACATCTCTGTTTTCGCTAGGACCTTTGATTGGAGTTTCTTCTGCATTTTTCAGCTGGCTTTCATCTTTGCTCGTTTCACCGTTAGTGTTTTGAGAGGAACTGAAAAAGGCGAGAAAAAAAAAAATACCAATTACGTATGTTCAACACAAATGCAACCAAAGTGCGATTACTGAAGACAAATTAAAGCCTCATGTAAAAATTAATTGAACAAATACATTGTTGCCAACGGTAGTATAAAATGCTCAGATCCGGGCAGCAGGCTGCCAAAAGATGCGTCCGCAGCAGTCATACCCCACCCCACAGGGTCACACTTGGAGCTGTGCGAACAGCAGGGATTGTAAACCTCAGTGATTGGCGAGCTTTGGGCCATGTTCACATCGGCGTAATTAAAACAGAGCTCCAGGCTCCTTCAGAAAAAATTAAAAAGCCAGCAGCTACAAGTACACTTACCTGTCCAGGGCTCCAGCGGTGTCTTCACCCGAGCCGATTTTTCAAGGGTGCTGCCGCAGCCATCTCAGGTAAGGGAAACCAGCAATGAAGCCTTGCGGCTCCCTACTTTGCATGCGCGAAGAGTGCTTCGCTTTGTGAATGGCCCGGCGGTGGGTGGAGGAGGGGGGCTAAACTTCTAGATGAGTTTGCCGCGGCAAAGTCAGCCAGGAGTGGGAGCGGGTACCTGTCAAAAGCAGGTAGTACAGTACCCCCCCCCCCCCCGAAAGATGCAAAATGTGGCACTGGAGGGGGGCAAAAAAGCAGAGCTTCTTCTTTTGGGTGGCCCTCCACTTTAGACATGCGCCCATGTGAGGTCTGTGTTTTGCCATCACTGGATGCACCAGGGTTCCGTGCATCCACCTGCAGGCAGTTCTATTCATATGAAAATAAAGTGCTGCACTGATAAAACTATGAATTTAATAAAATAATTGTGAAATCACAAATATAGTCCTTATGTGAAGACCTCCATGTGAAAAAGTCCAAATCCTTCCTTAAAATGAAAGTGTGGTGAGTCAAAGCCATCACCTCTTGAAGAAAGCCACCACCAAGAGGAATCGCATGAACCCTTACCATGAATCCGGGACCTTCTGGTAAGAGAAAGGTTAAACAGGCTGGTTTGCATATGATCCTCTAAATACTCCACTCGTGGTGGCGGTACCTATAGAGTTCCAGACCAATGGGAGTTCTCCCTTCACTCCAAACCCATAATTACGGACATGAAGGAAAGAAACAAACCATTAAGCGTAAAACCCTTCAAAACAAATTTAGTGAGCCTTAAAAATTACACTTACAATGGTTAAAATCAATTGCGTAATAAGACAACCCTCCTAGCTGGCAAAAATGGCGTTTTAGCATCACTACCGGTTTGAGGCGATGACACAAGCACGTCACGTCGCCCTACGTGTTTTGTCACAAAGGACTACTTCTGGGGCACGACATGTTGTGTCACCGCAAGTAAAACCAAGGCTTGCTTAAACCTGTGCTGCATAGAACATCTCACATTGACCAAAGTTCGTTTTGAAGAGACTTAAAGGAGTTGTAAAGGCAGAAGTTTTTTTTATCGATGCATTCTATGCAAAGATAAAAAAAACCTTCTGTGTGTAGCAACCACCCCACCACCCCCCTAATTACTTACCTGAGCCCAATATCTCTTCAGCGATTGCCTTAGCTGTCCGGGACTCTCCTCCCGATTGGCTGAGGCAAAGCAGCGGTGCCATTGGCTCCCGAGGCTGTCAAAGACAGTTAGCCAATCAGAAGAGAGAGACAGGGCCGGGACACTGTGTCTGAATGGATACACGGAGCTGTGACTTGGCTCAGGTGCTCCCATAGCAAACTGCTTGCTGTGGGGGCACTCTAAGGGAGGAAGAGGCCAGGAGCAGCGAAGAGGGACCCAAGAAGAGGAGGATTGGGGCTGCTCTGTGCAAAACCAACTGCACAGAGCAAGTAAGTATAACAAGTTTATTTTTTTTTAAAACCAGACTTTACAATCACTTTAAATCAATCAAACCAAGCCTCACTCTTAATTGTATACCAAAACGTATTTTGAGAAAACTAGTGGGGGGGGGGGGGGGATCTTGAACACTGGAAAGGGATTGTCCAACTCCCTCTAGTGGGAACAAAAGATAAATTATGGGACAAGTCAGGCAAGGAAACAATATATGCAAGTATGACAAAAATTTACAATAAAATATAGCTCATAAAGTTAGCCAAATTATAATATCGGTAACCTAAAAAATAAAAATATGCACAAAACTAAGAACAATGATGACCACATACACAAGAAAATTATTAATGGGACCATGACTTCTAAAAATACTTATTAAACATATAAACAAACGGGTAATGTTGTATATTATCGACATACACCCTTTGAGACCAGGAAGGGTATTAGGCAATCATCGATAAAAGCATTATTGACCCAATCAATGTTAAGCCCATTGGGAGTATAGAATTTTAGATTGTATATCCATTTAGTCTCCGACTTAGAAAATGTCCTTCCTAATAGCACTCCCCCTCCAGTGTTGGATAAAGCTACAGTATCTATACCTACAAAAATAGTTCTGGAGGAGTCATGGTTATGAGCCGCCATATAGTATCATGGCACACTGTGTCCTTTAAAGCCCTTCCTAATGTTACAAATATGTTCATTAAGTCTATTTATGTCAAATAGGATGTAGCAGATGCACAGATACAGCCACTGCTCCCAATCTGACATCCGTGTGGGCCTGGGAGATGGGTGTTTTGGATCATGCAGAGAGACCACTGCTTACACATAGATAGCAGCAGTCCTCTCTGTAGTCGGGCACCCAGGTCTGAACATATTATGTTGCTGTTGGAGCTAAAAACAAACAGTCACTAATACTAGTACTGTAAGACATTTAACAACATATTTTTTCTGCGCCATTAGGTTATCTGATTTTTTTTTTTTTTTTTAATTACACATGCCTTTATTTTGTATTTTTCTCAATTTTATGTACAGACCAGTCTCCAGCTGCAATAACATTGATACAAGTACTGAAAAAAAATCAATATGAAAGATTAGTTTATACACAGTGAAGTGGGCCTCCCTACCCTTACCATAAAAAAAAAAAAAAAAAATCCTATGTTGCATGCATCCGATTTAAAAAGATCAAAGCTTTTTTTTTTTTTTTTAACGTAACATTTGTTTCCTACTTCCCGGTTTCTTGGGGCACTGATGACACAGCCCTGGACTCACAGATGTGAGCTATGTTGCCAGTGCCATCCCAATGCAATAGGCTACGCACACCTGTGGGTTGATATATACCAAAATTCTCCGCCGAGGTCCAAATCACAAGTCTGTGCCATAAAAGATTGTATGTGTCTACTTTCCTTTTTTTGGCGCAAGCCGCACTCTCTGGCGCTTTTCTTACTGTTTCTTCCACACACTGTGGTAAATGTCCTCATTAGTGTTCTCCCTTACATCAGGTGCCCCTACCAGAGTAATTCATTACATTTAATGCCCCCATCAGACTACCCCCATAAATCAGTTGCCACCGTCAGTGTATCCTCTTATATCAGCTGTCCCCATCAGAGTGCCACATTACATCAGGTAATCCAGTCAGAATGCCCTCTTACATCAGGATTCTTCATCAGAAGGCCCCCTTACATCTGGTGTCTCCCATCAATGTGCCCCCTCACATCATTTGTCCCCATCAGAGTGCTCCCTTACATTAGGTGCCGTCATCAGAGTGCCCTTTTACATCAGGTGTCTCCATCACATCAGGTGTGCCCATCAGAGTGCCCCTATACATCGAGTGTTCCCATCAGTGTGCCCCCTCACATCATTTGTCCCCATCAGAGTGCTCCCTTACATTAGGTGCCGTCATCAGAGTGCCCCTATACATCGGGTGTTCCCATCACATCAGGTGTCCCCATCAGAGTGCCCCCTTAACATAAAATGTGCCCATCAGCATGCCCCTTATTTTAAGTTAAGGGGCACTCTGATAGGTACATTTACGTTAAGGGGCATGCTAATGGACACATTTTGTTGTGCCCATCAGAGTGAACCTTAACATAAAATAAGGGGCACTCTGATGGGCACATTTTATGTTAAGGGGAACGCTGATGGGCACAATAAAAAGTGCCCATCAGCGTGCCTCTTAACATAAAATGTGTCCATCAGAATGCCCCTTAACATAAAATGTGCCTATCAGAGCGAACTTTAGCATAAAATGTGCCCATCAGAATATCCCTTATTTTATGTTAAGGGGCACACTGATGGGAACATTTTATGTTAAGGGGCACACCGATGGGCACATTTTATGTTAAGGGACACTCTGATGGGCACATTTGGTTGTACCCATCAGAGTGAACCTTACATTAAATGTTCCTATCAGTGTGCCCCTTAAGAGAAAATGTGCCCATCAGTGTGGTAAACACCCCACATACCTTGAGGCAGGCAGGGATCGGGAGCCAACAGAGGTAACAAGCTGCAAAGGGAAAGAGCTGTGCCGCTGGGAGTCTTGCTGAAGGGGTCGGGGTGCGCATACATATACCTCGCGGCCGGCCGAGTGAGAGCCGAGAGCCAAGAGCCAAGACATAATAAAGAGCAGGGGACGGGGACGTGACGTCATGGCGTGACGATAGTAAGCATCAGGGGGCGGGGCACACACGCTACATCATTAGTTGCAGGGACGCAACCAATGACTGCTGAGTGGAGGAGTGGGATGTGGCGCTGTACACTGGCAGCCTGATGGTCTGGACAGGAACGTTGCTCGGTCCGTATTCGGACCGCGGGCCGCCATTTAGTGACAGCTGATATATACCATTTTAATTTATACCCCAAATACTTTTACATAGTGTTGGCTTTTGTTTTAAAGTTGGTGATGGTGGATTTGGAGGGAGGATGGGCTGGTCTGCTTTACAAAAATATAAAAAAAAAAAAAAAAAAAGAAAAAACACCAAATAGGCCAAAACCCATCCCAGCTAAATATTGTTAAGGTTGAGTTAGATTGTTGTCATGGCCAGAGGTTGGGCCATTCTGCCAGAAAAAGCTTAGACTCCGATAGCCGCAATGCTTGTTGTCCTGCATATTCTTATTGGTCATTGAGGCTATCCATCCATAGCAATGGACCAATAGGAATATGTGGGGGTGGATCTTAGCAGCAAGTTAGGACACTTCCTGGGAGTGTCAGAGATTTACCAGTTGAAATGACCTAGTGTCTTCACTCTATGCTTGCAGGAGTTTGCCCCCTTAAAGTGATATAGGATTTTTTTTTATTACAAAGATGTTTTACTTACCTGCTCTTTGCAAAACCATTCCATTGCACAGAGCAAGTAAAACATGTTTGTAATTAACAAAAAAAAAAAAAAAAATCCTTTAACCACTTAAAGACCAGAAGGATTTGCCCCCTTAATGACCAGGCCATTTTTTGCGATACGGCCCTGCGTCGTTTCAACTGACAATTGCGCGGCCGTGCGATGTTGTACCCAAACAAAACGTATGTCCTCTTTTTCCCACAAATAGAGCTTTCTTTTGGTGGTATTTGATCACCTCTCTGGTTTTTATTTTTTGCGCTATAAATAAAAAAAGACCGAAAATGTTGAAAAAAAAATATATATATTTTTTACTTTCTGCTATAAAACATATCCAATATATAAAAAATAAATAAATATACACACACACACACAAACAATATATATATGTATATTCTGCTACATATTTGTTAAAAAAAAATAATAATCGCAATAAGTGTATATTGATTGGTTTGCGCAAAAGTTATAGCGTCTACAAAATAGGGGATAGATTTATTATTTTTATTATTTATTTTTTACTAGTAATGGCGGCGATCTGCGATTTTTTAGAGGGACTGCAACTTTGCGGCGGACAGATCAGACACTTTTTTGGGACCAGTGACATTTATACAGCGATCAGAGCTAAAAATAGCCACTGATTACTGTATAAATGTCACTGGCAGGGAAGGGGTTAACACTAGGGGTCGACCAAGGGGTTAAGCGTTCGCTAGGGAGGTGTTTCTAACTGTGGGGGGAGGGGACTGACTGGAGGAGGAGAAAGATCGCTGTTCCTGATCACTAGGAACAGACGATCTCTCTCTATTCCCCTGTCAGAACGGGGATCTGTTTGTTTACATACACAGATCAATGTTCTGGCTCTCCATGGAGCGATTGCGAGTGGCTGGCGGACAACGCAGGCGCCGGCCACGCGCATCCGGCAGCCCTATTGCTTTTAAAGTGCGCGACGTACAGCTACGGCAATTCGGTCAGCCATGCCAACCTGCCCCTGTCTAATGACGGCGGCTGGTCGGCAAGCGGTTAATATCAATTTAAGGGGGCACCAAAGCTCATTTTCTGGGGTGCTCCTGGCTCCTCCTGCCCTCGTGTACCCCCCCCCAGCAAGCCGCTTGCAAAAGGGGGGTACTTGTGCAGGTTCAATCCTGAGCCCCATTGTATGCGTTCTATTGAGGTACACAGTGTGGCTTGGCCCCGGCCCACCTTTTTCCAGTTGGGGCGCCCTTAAAAAGTATTTTCAGTCTTGAGGCACCCCAGTCCAAGGCTTGGTTCACGTTACTGTGTGTCACGGAACATGCGCAAAATCGCACTCGTTCCTGACACACAGACAAATGCTCTGCTCTTTAGGGGTGCCATTAATTTTTAATGGTACCTTACACATTGGAAAATGTGGGGTGCTTTTGGTGCAGTGCAATTTAAAAAAAAAAAAAAGGTCAGGATTTCCTTCCCTGAATTTTTGTGGTTAGGGAAGCCCATTGAAATGAATGGGCTGCACTACACACAGCATGCAGCAACACAGATGTGAACCAAGGGCTTGTTCACATGTCGGGTTGGAGGGGTGGTAAAAGCACATGGTTAAGCTGTTTTTACCACCCCCAAATTCTTTCCCTTTAGCTGCAGAGACAACAGCTGGGGGTGTACACATGTTGTGGCTGCAGCTGGAGGTATACCCAGGGTGAATGTGGCTGAACTGCAACTACCCTGCAACTGTGTACATTGCACGGTTGCGGTGTAGTGATGCTGCATTATAACAGGTGGTGAGGAGGCAACATAATGCCTCTTTACCGCCTGTCAAATGCCTCTGAAAAGCAATCTGTGCACAGGTTGCTTTTCAGAGGAGAAGCAGTCCTTGCTGCTATCACAAACAAGACCTACAAAAGCAGTTCTGATGGTACAGGAATGGGGGGGGGGGGGGTGTCAGGATTAAAAGTAACATACACACACACACACACATATACAGACACATACACATGCACACACGCATACAGACACATACATACAGACACTTGTACATACGCACATGCAGACACGTGCACACACACATGCAGATACATGCACACACATACAGACACACACACATACAGACAGACACATGCACACACACACACATACAGACACATGCACACACACACATACAGACACACATACAGACACATGCACACACACACATACAGACAAACACTCAGATGCACACACACACACATACAGACACATGCACACACACACATGTACAAACACACATACAGACACACATACAAACACTCACATGCACACATACAGACACATGCGCACACACACACACATGAACAAACACACATACAGACGTACACACACACATACAGACACTCACATGCACACACACATACAGACACATGCACACACACATGAACAAACACACATACAGACGTACACACACACACACACACGTACAAACACACATACAGACAGACACTCACATGTACACACACATACAGACACATGCACACACACAGACACATGTACACACACACACACACACGTACACACACACACAGACAGTCAGACACTCACATGCACACACACACACAGACACATGTATAAAGCCCTTTTAAAACAAATCTAGCTTCTAGCACAGTACCTTTCCAGTTTCCTCATTCAGCCGGGTACTGCACTGTAGGGGGAAGCAGAGAGCAGAGCACACTCCCCTGCACTTTACTTTCACTTTGCTGAGGTTGACGGAGCTTCTCACAGTGCCGATGTACAGTTCGGCAGGTGATTGGGAGATCGGGCTCATCTGACAGCCCTTCTCTCCCCTGATCCCGCGGCACACTGGTTGAGAAAGGCTGACTTAGGGTGTAGGGAATCCATGTGTCTGGCTTCCAGCCCTTTAACTGTGACCATGGCTATTAGTACCCATTTTATTTACCTTTTATGCTTCTTCCAAATGTAAAATACTAATGTCGCCACTACTACTACTGCAGCAAGCGGTGCCCAGATCCATTCTCTAACAGCCTTCACCGCCATTTTGTCTGAATTGCCTAGAGAAAAAAAATATGGAAAAATAAGCAAAACCACAAAAGATACACACACCAGAATTAGCATCCTTTTAGTCTAAGGCCGGGTTCACACCGGTGAGCTGCGGTTTGGGTATAGCATGATTGTTTGTGAGGTTTACCTGCAGTTTTAGGTGCGCTCCCATTAGTGTCTATTAGACTACGTATTTTTTGAAACCGCATCAAAAATGTGGCATGCAGGACTCCCAATAAAATATATTTACATTTTTGGTTGGAACATGACAAACTAAAAAATTTCAAGGGGTATGAATACTTTTTCAAGGCACTGTAGACTTAGACTTTAAAGCTGAGAACTCAGCCTATGAGAACAGCCACTAGAAAATTACCCTAGTATTATTTTAAGGCTTCTATCTCCCCTGCACTTATTAAAAACTTTAAAGTAAATCTGTGCTTTACCCATGCATGCCAAAGCAAGAGGTTCATTTACCAATACTTACCCACAATTCCACTTTAGATGAGCCTGTTGCTTTCCCCTGTGTGGGCAAAGCAAGGGGTTCACTTACAGTTCTGTAGTCAGAGAAGGGCATTATCAAAAAGGATCTGTGGCAAAAAGTAGAGAAACATCTTATGACCCAAATGCTCACTGCTGACATACCTCCAACATGCAGACATGAATAAGGCCTCCTGATCTGAAAGCAATACCAGTAAAGCACAGGATTGCTCTGTTGTGGTACATGAGCATCTTCAACTTCCATTTTTCAGTTTATTTTCAGAAACAAGAAGGAATCTGCAGCACCACGCCGCTCTTCCTTTTTTGTGCCATCACAACAACTTGGCATCTGTTTCTCAATCCACTGGAGACTTAACACTTCAGGGTTGGCAGACTACCTGCTCGCTCCATCTCAATCTCTCTTGCTGCTTGTACATTGTCTAGTTATGTATGAACTGCAAGTAAAACTGTGACTCAACCCATTGGGTTTACTGCCCCCTAGCCACATATCCGAAGTTTGTTCCTACTACCAAACCTAGGGTGCCCGCTTGACCTTCCTCTCGTCTCCCCTCCTTGGTCCCATTTTTTGCTTCCTTCCCCGAAGGATTAATATTCACACCTAGGTGAAATGCCATGGAAAGGTTTTCCTGTGCATGCTTCAATAATGCTGTATGGCTTCGCCTATGCTACCAATTAGAGACATGTTACCACCAATTGTTTGTAACCTTCTTGTAATTATTTAAAATGTTCTCTATTAAAAATATTAAACGAGAAAAAAAAAAAAAAAAAAAAAACAACAACAACATACAAATAAACAAAAATCAGCAGGAAAATAAGAGCTATGTTGAGAAGGGGAAGGCGGAATAATTAGAATAATTAGAGATGATTAGGTAAACAATGGGTTAATAAGGAGTTGAAACCTAACACCAAGTTTCATTAAACTTTAAATAGTTGGTTTGGACCAAGCAAAGTTGTCTTCTGCAAGGCCGGTCCATGGTGCCGACTCTCTTTAATAGTCAGTGCAGTGATATTAGGAAAGTAGACCTACCTTCTGTGGCATGATTTACGTTGCAAGATACTTTTTGATCAGGGGACAGTGAGGACAGTGGGATCAGAAGAGAACTTGTGATGGTGGTAACGTTGCCATCTGTAGTTTTATTATTTTCTCCAACAGCAGTTCCTGGTTTGTTCCAGTTAATTTGAGATATTTCTGTTCCAGTTGCGTTACATTGCAAAACTACCATTACATCTGATCCTTCCTTTAACTCCTTTTTGCCTGAAAACAAGACCAATAATGGTGCAATATTTTTATATCATCGATAGGGCTTTGGTATTTTGGTATTTTTTCTCCATTTACCCAATTAAAAAAAAATAAATAACAAAAAAAAAAAAAACATATTTAAATACACACTATGTGGACAAATTTTAGCTGACACATGACCATATGCGTAAAGTATGACACCCCTCCAAGATATGGAGTTTTTGGGGGATTTAAATCAGATTTTTTTCAAATATATATATATATATATATATATATATATATATATATATATATATATATATTACACACACATACATACATACATATACACACACACCAGTTTGTAGACGCTATAATTTTTGCGCAAACCAATCAATATATGTTTATTGTGGGGTTTTTTTTTTTTTTTACCAAAAACGTAGCAGAATACATATTGGCCTAAATTTCTGGAGAAATTAGATTATTTCTTTTTACATTTTTTTTTTTATTATTTGGAAATGTTTTATAACAGAAAAGTAAAAAATATTGTTTTGTTTTTTTTTGTCGCAAAATTCAGTTTTTTTTTTATAGTGCAAAAAAAAAAAAAAAAACCCAGTGGTGATCAAATACCACCAAAAGAAAGCTCTATTTTTTGGAAAAAAAATGGCATAAATTTTATTTGGGTACAGCGTCGCACGACCACACAATTGTCAGTTAAGATAATGCAGTTCTGTACCGCAAAAAAAAAATGTCCTGGTCACGAAGGGAAGTAAATATTCTGGAGGTGGTTAACCACTTGCCGACCGCTGCACGCCGATATACCTCGGCACAATGGCAGCAGTAGGCAAGTGGGCATACCTGTACGTCCCCTTTAATCGGTTGGGCTAGTGGGTGCACGCGCCCGCCACGTACAGCATGACCCTGGATCCCGCGGACTCGATGTCTGCTGGGGGCCCGCGATTGTGTCATGAAGCAGAAGAACAGGGGAGATGCCTATGTAAACAAGGCATTTCCCCGTTCTGCCTAGTGACATGACAGAGATCCACTGCTCCCTGTCATCAGGAGCAGTGATCGCTGTCATGTCAGTGGTAGCCCTGCCCCCCCCCCCAGTTAGAATCACTCCCTAGGACACACTTAACCCCTTGATCGCCCCCTAGTGTTTAACCCCTTCCCTGCCAGTGTCATTTACACAGTAATCAGTGCATTTTTATAGCACTGATCGCTGTATAAATGACAACGGTCCCAAAATAGTGTCAAAAGTGTCCAATGTGTCCGCCGTAATGTCGCAGTCACGATTAAAAAAAAAAAAAAAAACGCAGATCGCGCCATTACTAATAAAAAAAAAATAATAAAAATGCCATAAATCTTTCCCCTATTTTGTAGACGCTATAACTTTTGCGCTAACCAATAAATATACGCTTATTGCAATTTTTTTACCAAAAATATGTAGAAGAATACATATCGGCCTAAACTGAGGAAAAAAACTTTTTTTTTGTTTTTATATATTTTTGGGGGATATTTATTATAGCAAAAAGTAAAAAATCTTTTTTTTTCAAAATTGTCGCTCTTTTTTTGTTTATAGTGCAAAAAATAAAAACCGCAGAGGTGATCAAATACCACTGAAAAGAAAGCTCTATTTGTGGGGAAAAAAAGACGTCAATTTTGTTTTGGTGTAACGTCGAACGACCGCGCGTTTGTCAGTTAAAGCGACGCAGTGCTGAATTGCAAAAAGTGCTCTGGTCAGGAAGGGGGTAAAATTTTCCGGGGCTGAAGCGGTTAAAAATCTCATTTCCCATGGTGGTGTTAAATTCAAACAGTTGCTCAGCGGTGTTAACGAAGAGGTAGCAGCAGAGGCAGTGCTTACAATTGACCGTCCTTATCCATACTTTGTATATGTATTTAGGGGTTTTCCTAGGAGTTCAGATTTAGAGCATTACTTACCCCCTGCTTCTCGTGAAACAAATATACAGGAGGGGTTGACGCTTAGGTCATGATATCTTCCTTTAAGTAGAGAGTTCCCATTAACATCATGCTTAGACCTTTGTGTTTTTAACTCTAGTGGATTCATGGTGATGTTGATGTCCGTCCCGGAGGCTGAACATGCAAGTTCATTTGATAGACCTATAATGAAAAATAGGATTAGACCAGTGGTTGTCAACTTATTAGCTAAAGGGGGCCTCAAATGCGGCCCCTGACATCACCAAAGGGCTGCACATAATGTTCAATATATGGAATGCTTGTTGCCTGGGGATACAGTGCATCCGGAAAGTATCCACAGTACTTCACTCTTTCCACATCTTGTTATGTTACAGCCTTATTCCAAAGTGGATTAAATTCATTATTTTCCTGAAAATTCTACAAACAATACCTCATAATGCCAAAATGAAAGAAATTTCTTTGAAATCTTTGTAAAACGTATTAAAAATAAAAAACAATCCCATGTACATAAGTATTCACAGCCTTTGCTCAAGACTTTGTTGAAGCACCTTTGGCACCAATTACAGCCTCAAGTCTTTTTGAGTATGATGCTACAAGCTGGGGGACACTTATTTTTGGGCAGCTTCTCCCATTCTTCTTTGCAGGACTTCTCAAGCGCCCTCAGATTGAATGAGGAGCCTCGGTGCACAGCCATTTTCAGATCTCTCCAGAGATGTTTAATCAGGTTCCAGTCTGGGCCACTCAAGGACATTCAGAGTCTTCCTGTAGCCACTCCTTTGTTATCTTGGCTGTGTGCTTAGGGTCGTTGTCATGTTGGAAGATGAACCTTCACCCCAGTCTGAGGTCCAGAGTGCTCTGGAGCATTTTTTTAAGCAAGGATGTCTGTGTACATTGCTGCATTCATCTTTCCCTCGATCCTGACTAGTCTCCCAGTTCCTGCCGCTGAAAAACATCCCCATAGCATGATGCCACCACCATGTTTCACGGTAGGGATGGTATCGGCCAGGTGATGAGCGGTGCCTGGTTTCCTCCAGACATGACGCTTGCCATTCAGGCCAAAGAGTTCAATCTTTGTTTCATCAGACCAGAGAATTTTGTTTCTCATGGTCTGAGAGTTCTTCAGGTGCATTTTGGCAAACTCCACGTAGGCTGTCAAGTGCCTTTTACTGAGGAGTGGCTTCTGCCTGGCCTCTCTACCATACAGGCCTGATTGGTGGAGTGCTGCAGAGATGGTTTTTCTTCTGGAAGGTTCTCCTCTCTCCACAGAGAAACACTGGAGCTCTGTCAGAGTGACCATCGGCTTCTTGGTCACCTCCCTGACTAAGGGCCCCCCCCCAATCGCTCAGTTTGGCCCTACAAAGAGCCCCGATGGTTCCAAATTTCTTCCATTTATGGATGATGGAGGGCACTGTGCTCATTGGGACTTTCAATGCTACAGACATGTTTCTGTACCCTTCCCTAGATCTGTGCCTCGATACAATCCTGTCTCCGAGGTCTACAGACAATTCCTTGGACTTCATGGCTTGGTTTGTGCTCTGACATGCACTGTTACCTGTGGGATCTTATATAGACGGGTGTGTACCTTTCCCAATCATGTCCAGTCAACTGAATTTACCACAGGTGGACTCCAATCAAGTTGTAGAAACATCTGAAGGATGATCAGTGGAAACAGGATGGACCTGAGCTCAAATTTGAGTGTCATGGCAAAGGCTGTGAATACTTATGTACATGGGATGTTTTTTGTTTTTTTAATAAATTTGCAAAGATTTTAAACAAACTTCTTTCACGTTGTCATTATGGGGTATTGTTTGTAGAATTTTGAGGAAAATAATGAATTTAATGCATTTTGGAATAAGGCTGTAACATAATAAAATGCGGAAAAAGTGAAGAGCTGTGAATACTTTCTGGATGCACTGCTGCAGAAGACATAATGAAACTGGGAACATATTACCAGAGGCTGATATAGTTTTCCTACTAATCCTATTGTATTGTATTATAACTGTATTGTCTCCCTTTTTATATTGTAAAGTGCTGCGTAAACTGTTGGCGCTATATAAATCCTGAATAATAATAATAATAATACTAACTACTGAAGTCTGAGGACTGCACATCATATACCAAAGGGCCAGAACAGAAAATAGGTTTCTCCTATGCTGACATCTGCTGATGAAATCTGGTACTGCAATCTCAGTTTGTTTTCTAAGGGCCCTTTCACATTGATCAGCTTTTGGGGTTTAAAAAAGCAGAAATGCATCCCAAATGCTACAGTGGGGAAAGAGATTATTTAATCCCCAGTAGATTTTGTAACTTTGCACACTTACAAAGAAAAAAGGGTCTATAATTATTATCATAGGTGTATTTTAAATGATACAGTATATCAACCAAAAATCCAGAAAAAAACACGATACAAATGCTATAAATTGAGTTGCAGTTCAGTGAATAAAATAAGTATTTGATCCCCGAGCAAAACATGACTTAGTATTTGGTGGAGAAACCCTTGTTGGCAAGGACAGAGGTCAGACGTTTCTTGTAGTTGGTGACCAGGTTTGCACACATCTGAGGTGGAATTTTGGTCCACTCTTCTTTATAGATCTTCTCTAATTCCTTAAGGTTTCTTGGCTGTCGCTTGGCAACTCGAAGTTTCAGCTCCCTCCATAAATTTTCTTTAGGATTAAGGTTTGGAGACTGGCTAGGCCACTCCATGATTTTATTGTGCTTCCTCTTGAGCCACTCCTTTGTTGTCTTGGCGGTATGTTTTAGGTCATTGCTGAAAGACCCATAATCAGTGTTCTGGCTGAGGGAAGAAGGCGCTCAACACGGCGGTATAGCCGCGCTGCCCCATTGATTTCAATGGGCAGGAGCGGTGTATACACCGATCCAAAGATGCTGCTAGCAGGACTTGCCAGCGTCCTGCCAGCGCACCGTTCCAGTGTGAAAGCCCTCGGGGCTTTCACATTGGAGACAAAGCAGCGGCACTTTCAGGGTGCTTTGCAGGCGCTATTTTTAGACTGAGCACAAGTACTCCTAATCGTTCTCTAAATCATTTAGATGTTCATTGGGAAACTTCAGATGGGCTTGTACAATGTGCCTTCTTGAGAAGGGAGGCCTTGCGGGCGCAGCAGGATTTCAAGCCATGGCGTATTGGGGGCTAATTACGAAAGGCAAATCCACTTTGCACTGAAAGCGCACTTGGAAGTGCAGTCGCTGTAAATCTGAGGGGTAGATCTGAAATGAGGGGAAGCTCTGCTGATTTTAGCATCCAATCATGTGCAAGCTAAAATGCTGTTTTTTATTTTCCTTGCATGCCCCCCTTGGATCGACAACGACTTTATTTCCAAGTACACTCTCAGTGCACTTTCAAGTGCACTTGCAGTACAAAGTGGATTTTCCTTTAGTAAATAACCCCCATTGTGTTACCAATGGATCGTTTGGTGACAGTGGAAACCACTGCTTTGAGATCATTCACAAGCTCCTCCCGTGTAGATCTGGGCTGATCCCTCACTTTTCTCATGATCATCCTTGCCTCATGAGGGGAAATCTTGCATGGAGCTCCAGACTGAGGGCGATTGATGGTTATTTAGAATTTCTTCCATTTGTGAATAATTGCTCCAACAGTTGTCTCCTTCTCACCAAGCTTCTTGCTGATGGTCTTGTAGCCCATTCCAGCCTTGTGCAGGTCTACAATCTTGTCCCCGACGTCCTTAGACAGCTCTTTGGTCTTGCTCATGACGGTGAGGTTTAAATGGAAGAGATCCTGTGGACAGGTGTCTTTTACACACATAACAGGTTGTCGTTGGGAGCACCTTTCTGAAATTGACAGGACTAATCTGTGTACCACATGAGCACATAGGGGGTTATTTACGAAAGGCAAATCCACTTTGCACTGAAAGTGCACTTGGAAGTGCAGTCGCTCTAAATCTAAGGGGTAGATCTGAAATGAGTGGAAGCTCTGCTGATTTTTATCATCGAATCCTATGCAAGCTAAAATGCGTTTTTTTATTTTCCTTGCATATCCCCCTTGGATCTACAGCAACTTTACTTCCAAGTGCACGTGCAGTGCAAAGTGGATTTGCCTTTCGTAAATAAACCCCATAGTGTAGCAAGTCTGTAGGAGCCAGAATTATTGTTGCTTGGTAGGGGATCAAATACTTATTTTACTCACTGAACTGCAACTCAATTTATAACATTTGTATTATGTGTATTTTCTTTGATTTCAATGGGCAGGAGCGGTGTATCCACCGCTGGGAAGAAGCTGCTGGCAGGATTTTTTGTGACGCCCTGCCAGCGCAGCGCACACTGGGATTGCAGCTGAGGCTTTTTTCAGGCGATATCCCCAGGAGATGGGGGATAAAACTTATTGTACTGTAATTCACTGAATGACAGGAGGGAGGCACCACACAGTGAGTGATGCTGAAAGCAGAATTGGAGAAAAGGGGTACAGCAAACTGACGGCAGAGAAGGGTACAGAGGGAAAGGAATGTTGTGACAGGGAATGTAAAAGGTTGACAGAGCGTGCATTAGAAAGGGAAAGGCTGCGCGGGGGAGGAGTAGGATGCGCGGGGGAGGAGTAGGATGTGCGGGGGAGGAGTAGGATGCGCGGGGGAGGAGAAGGCTGATGGTAGTGATCAAAAGGAAGTAATGTTGAAACAAGGGATGAAGTGTTGAAAAGGCAGGCAGTGGAAAGATCAGAGAAATGGCTCACAATGAGCCAGTCACCCAAGAGGGTTTTTTTGGCGACCAGGCAATGTCCAGCCCTGATCTAACGTGTCAAAACATGAATAGTTCCAGATCCAACTTACCAATATCTGCCAGGAAAACTTCACCATAAACACCATCAGAATGCTTTATGCTAAAGTAACATCCATAACAAGCTTCATCCTCCTTCTCCCACTTCGAAATTTCAATGGTTGATCTGTAGAAATCTTCGCCTGGATCCAACGGAACGATAGAAATAAATGCTGAAAATTCTTGATTTACTTGTGGCCCATATTCTTTGCTACAAGATGCCAAGACTTTATATTTATTGCCTTTTATCTCACACCACGTCACCTGAATGACCTCCATGCGGTGCGGGAGGGTACAAATAAGAGTGATGTTTCCACCAAGTTTGGCTGGCTCCGGCTTCAAACATCTTACTGGATCCGTATCTGATGCTGGTTGTAAAAATGAATCACAGACTAAAAGTCAAGAATAGAACATAAAATATAAGGTCAGTAGTGTACCTGACTGTATGACTAACAAGTTCACAGGCAATAGTCTGGCAACAGGGTAACTTTAATGGTATGTTCCACTGTTTTTTTTTTTTATAATCTACAAAAGCTGAACCTGGGGAAAGTAAAAATCTTCCCTTGCAGTAGGGCTGCCCCCAAGAGTTAAAGTGATATTAAAGGCTTAGGGGTTTTTCTTGTAGGCTGGGTTCACACCTATTGGATGGGGGTTTTAATGCAAACAAATCACATAGCAGGAGATTATGACCGGCTCTCTATTGAGCCAGTTCACACATCTCCGCAGCGGCTCCGGTGTGAATTGCACAGGATTCCTGTGCATCTTTTGGTCCGTTTCATGTCCAAATTCAGCCCCAAATTCTAGCTAAAATCAGACCTGAAACAGTGAATGGAGATGCACCAAACTCCTGCTGTGAGCCGCTCTGCAATCTCAAGTGTGAACCCAGCCTTGAACAATGTGTTATACTTACCTGCTCTGTGCAATGATTTTGCACAGAGCAGCCCCGATCCTCCACTGGCGCTCCTGGCCTCTCCCCCTTGTCGAGTGCACCCATAGCAAGAAGTTTGCTATGGGGGCACTCATGCGTGCTTGCTCCCAAGCCCCCTCTGAGTCAATAAGACACACAGTGCATGGCTCTGCCCTGACCCCTGTTCCCTTCTCACTGGCTATGACTGACAACAGCGAGACCTATGGGTCCCACTGCTGTGGCTCAACCAGTGAGGAGAGAGACCCAGGAGAGCCGCTGCTCTTGTGCACATCACTGGATCGAAATGGGGGGCAGGCAAGTATTGGGCGGGCTGGGAGATGCTACACACAGGTTTTTTACCTTCCTGCATAGAGAGCAGGAAAGTAAAAAAAAAAAAAATCCTCATTCCTTTACAACCATGTTTAATGCTCATTTATATTTAGGAGGACTGGGAACTGCACTGTTACCTACCCAAGCCTCCATTCTACAATACCGGTTGCCCCAGCTTCCTCTTGCCTCTGACATCAAGACCGATGATGGGCCTGTACTAGATGTAAACAAGCACTTAAAGTGGAAGTCCATGCAAAAACTAAAATCTCTGCATCTTTAGACACCACGGATCTAACACTAACCCCTCTATCCCTGTAAAGAATAAATGAGTATACATACCTTTTTGGAAGCCGATCTGACTCGCTCCGACCCGATCTCCAGGAGGTGGAAGCTCTGCAGAGGACACAGCCGACAACGGCTGTAAAATGAATGGGAAGCGACGTCATCCATAGTGTCACTATGGGGCTTCCGTTGTCCTCTGTCTCCTCTGCAACCGCCTCTACAGCGAAGCCGTAGCTGTCAGCTTAGCGTGGGATGCGATCGGAGCGGGTCAGATTGGCTTCCAAAAAAATGTATGTATACTCATTTTTTTCTTTACAGGGATAGAGAGGTTAGTGTTAGATCCGTGGTGTCTGTAGATGCAGGGATTTTAGTTTTTGCATGGACTTCCACTTTAACCCTTGGGTAGCCCCTCTGCAAATGAGTATTTTTTACTTTCCCCAGAGTTGGGCTTTAATATATTTTTTTTGCATTGGCACCCACAAAGCATGGCAACCGCAATCAGTGGATTGCGGGACAATGCACAGCCTCCTGCAGGCACTCCTTTCGGCTACATGTCCGTACCGAGATACAAACCTTCAGTTACAGGGCTGGAGGAACAATGACACAACAGACTACGAGTGGCAGAAGAGACTTGTAGTTCATTCATTTACAGATCTCTGTAAATGAAGAATGCAGCGGTGTGGGCAGAGCCATACCAGATTAAAAGAGTGTCAGGAGCTGCCGGGTAGAAGAACCCTGCAATCCTTTTAAGAGTGGGTGCAGGGCAGTTTGGAGCCATGTATAAAAGTGACTTAGCAATAACAAAAACGAATTAAAAAAAAAAAAACAACACACATACACACACACTATATACGGTTGCATCTCGAAAAATTAGAAAATCATCAAAAAGTTAATTTATTTCAGTAATTCAATTCAAAACGTGAAACTCATATTATATAGATTTATTACACAGAGTGATATATTTCACGCATTTCTTTCTTTTAATTTTGAGGATTATGGCTTACAGCTAGTGAAAACCCAAAATTCTGTATCTCAAAAAATTTGAATATTACATAAGACCAATTAAAAAAAAAAAAAGTTTTTTAAAACAGACATACTTTTCAGAAAGCCAACATTTCTATGTACAGTATAGTATACACGCAATACTTGGTCGGGGCTCCTTTTGCATGAATTACGGCATCAATGCGGCGTGGTATGGAGGCGATCAGCAGGTGGCATTGCTGAGGTGTTATGGAAGCCCAGGTTGCTTTGATAGTGACCTTCAGCTCATCTGCATTGTTGGGTCTGGTGTCTCCCATCTTCCTCTTGACAATACCTCACATATTCTCTGTGGGGTTTAGGTCAGGCGGGTTTGCTGGCCAATCAAGCACAGTGATACCATGATCAATAAACCAGATATTGGTACTTTTGGCAGTATGGTCAGGTGCCAAGAACTGCTGGACAATGAAATCAGCATCTCCATAAAGCTGGTCAGCAGAGGGAAGCATGAAGTGCTCTAAAATTTCCTGGTAGAGGGCTGCTCTGACTTTGGACTTGATAAAACCCAGTGGACCAACACCAGCAGATGACATGACTCCCCAAATCAGCACTGACTGTGGAAACTTCACACTGGTTCTCATGCAACTTGGATTCTGTGCCTCTCCACTCTTCCTCCAGACTCTGGGACCTTAATTTCCAAATAAAATGCAAAATTTACTTTCATCCAAAAAGAGGACTTTGGACCACTGAGCATCAGTCCAGTGCTTTTTCTCCTTAGCCCAGGTAAGACGCTTCTGACTTTGTCTCTGGTTGAGGAATGGCTTGATACAAGGAATGTGACAATTGTAGCCCATGTCCTGGATACGTCTGTGTATGTGTGGTGGATTCCTGGATACAGCACTCTGAACAGCCAACTTCTTTAGCAATGACCTTTCTGTGAGGATGACAATCACTGTCTTCTGGACAACTGTCAAGTCAGCAGTCTTCCCCATGATTGTGTAACCTACTGAACCAGACTGAATGACCAAGGCTCAGGAAACCTTTACAGGTGTTTTCAGTTAGTTAGCTGATTAGAGTGTGACACCACGAGTCTAAAATATTCAACTTTCACAATATTCAAATTTTCTGAGATACATTATATATATATATATATATATATATATATATATATATATATACACACAAATATTTTTCTTTCACTAGTTCTAAGCTATAATCATCACAATTAAAAGAAAGAAATGCTTGAAATATATCACTGTGTGTTTGTACTGAAATAAATGTACTTTTTGATAATATTTTAATAATTTGAGATGCACCTGTATGTATGGAGATAGATAGATAATTTTTTATGTTATTTTTTATTTACATTATACAGTATAGACACTGAATATATGAATATGATGTTGATGGAAGAAGAACCCCACAATCCAGGTACAGGGGGGACAGGGGGCTGCAGAATGCCACATTTTGTTTTACCCAAAATATAGGTGGTACAGTGAAACTTAGCCAGCAAGGTGGACTTGGCCTTTAACCCTTTCGCTGCCAGAGCTGATTTTGCATTTCACTTACTGCTGACCTCTGAACTCCGCCCCACTATCAACCTCTGAACTCCGCCTCGCCTACTGCCGACCCCCTGAACTCCGCCTCGCCTACTGCCGACCCCCTGAACTCCGCCTCGCCTACTGCCGACCCCCTGAACTCCGCCTCGCCTACTGCCGACCCCCTGAACTCCGCCTCGCCTACTGCCGACCCCCTGAACTCCGCCTCGCCTACTGCCGACCCCCTGAACTCCGCCTCGCCTACTGCCGACCCCCTGAACTCCGCCTCGCCTACTGCCGACCCCTGAACTCCGCCTCGCCTACTGCCGACCCCTGAACTCCGCCTCGCCTACTGCCGACCCCTGAACTCCGCCTCGCCTACTGCCGACCCCTGAACTCCGCCTCGCCTACTGCCGACCCCTGAACTCCGCCTCGCCTACTGCCGACCCCTGAACTCCGCCTCGCCTACTGCCGACCCCTGAACTCCGCCTCGCCTACTGCCGACCCCTGAACTCCGCCTCGCCTACTACCGACCCCTGAACTCCGCCTCGCCTACTACCGACCCCTGAACTCCGCCCCACTACCGACCTCTGAACTCCGCCTCGCCTACTACCGACCCCTGAACTCCGCCTCGCCTACTACCGACCCCTGAACTCCGCCTCGCCTACTACCGTCCTCTGAACTCCGCCTCGCCTACTACCGACCCCTGAACTCCGCCCCGCCTACTACCGACCCCTGAACTCCGCCCCGCCTACTACCGACCTCTGAACTCCGCCCCGCCTACTACCGACCCCTGAACTCCGCCTCGCCTACTACCGTCCTCTGAACTCCGCCCCACCTACTACCAACCCCTGAACTCCGCCCCACCTACTACCAGCCCCTGAACTCCGCCCCACCTACTACCAGCCCCTGAACTCCACCTCACCTACTACCAACCCCTGAACTCCGCCTCACTACCGTCCCCTGAACTCCGCCTCGCCTACTACCGACCCCTGAACTCCGCCTCGCCTACTACCGACCCCTGAACTCCGCCTCGCCTACTACCGACCCCTGAACTCCGCCTCGCCTACTACCGACCCCTGAACTCCGCCTCGCCTACTACCGACCCCTGAACTCCGCCTCGCCTACTACCGACCCCTGAACTCCGCCTCGCCTACTACCGACCCCTGAACTCCGCCTCGCCTACTACCGACCCCTGAACTCCGCCTCCCCTACTACCAACCCCTGAACTCCGCCTCCCCTACTACCAACCCCTGAACTCCGCCTCACTACCGTCCTCTGAACTCCGCCTCGCCTACTACCGACCCCTGAACTCCGCCTCACCTACTACCAACCCCTGAACTCCGCCTCACTACCATCCTCTGAACTCCGCCTCGCCTACTACCGACCCCTGAACTCCGCCCCACCTACTACCGAGTCCTGAACTCCGCCTCACCTACTACCGACCTCTGAACTCCGCCCCACTACCGACCTCTGAACTCCGCCTCGCCTACTACCGACCCCTGAACTCCGCCTCGCCTACTACCGACCCCTGAACTCCGCCTCGCCTACTACCGACCCCTGAACTCCGCCTCGCCTACTACCGACCCCTGAACTCCGCCTCGCCTACTACCGACCCCTGAACTCCGCCTCGCCTACTACCGACCCCTGAACTCCGCCTCGCCTACTACCGACCCCTGAACTCCGCCTCGCCTACTACCGACCCCTGAACTCCGCCTCGCCTACTACCGACCCCTGAACTCCGCCTCGCCTACTACCGACCCCTGAACTCCGCCTCACCTACTACCGACCCCTGAACTCCGCCCCACTACCGACCTTTGAACTCCACCTCACCTACTACCGACCCCTGAACTCCGCCCCACTACCGACCTCTGAACTCCGCCTCACCTACTACCGACCTCTGAACTCCGCCCCACTACCGACCTTTGAACTCCGCCTCACCTACTACCGACCCCTGAACTCCGCCCCACTACCGACCTTTGAACTCCGCCTCACCTACTACCGACCCCTGAACTCCGCCCCGCCTACTACCGACCCCTGAACTCCGCCTCGCCTACTACCGACCCCTGAACTCCGCCTCGCCTACTACCGACCCCTGAACTCCGCCTCGCCTACTACCGACCCCTGAACTCCGCCTCGCCTACTACCGACCCCTGAACTCCGCCTCGCCTACTACCGACCCCTGAACTCCGCCTCGCCTACTACCGTCCTCTGAACTCCGCCTCGCCTACTACCGACCCCTGAACTCCGCCTCGCCTACTACCGACCCCTGAACTCCGCCTCGCCTACTACCGACCCCTGAACTCCGCCTCGCCTACTACCGACCCCTGAACTCCGCCTCCCCACCGACCCCTGAACTCCACCTCCCCTATTACCGACCCCTGAACTCCGCCTCCCCTACTACCAACCCCTGAACTCCGCCTCCCCTACTACCAACCCCTGAACTCCGCCTCCCCTACTACCAACCCCTGAACTCCGCCTCACCTACTACCAACCCCTGAACTCCGCCTCACCTACTACCAACCCCTGAACTCCGCCTCACTACCGTCCTCTGAACTCCGCCTCGCCTACTACTGATCCCTGAACTCCGCCTCGCCTACTACCGACCCCTGAACTCCGCCTCGCCTACTACCGACCCCTGAACTCCGCCTCGCCTACTACCGACCCCTGAACTCCGCCTCGCCTACTACCGACCCCTGAACTCCGCCTCGCCTACTACCGACCCCTGAACTCCGCCTCGCCTACTACCGACCCCTGAACTCCGCCTCACCTACTACCGACCCCTGAACTCCGCCTCACCTACTACCGACCCCTGAACTCCGCCCCACTACCGACCTTTGAACTCCACCTCACCTACTACCGACCCCTGAACTCCGCCTCCCCTACTACCAACCCCTGAACTCCGCCTCCCCTACTACCAACCCCTGAACTCCGCCTCACCTACTACCAACCCCTGAACTCCGCCTCACCTACTACCAACCCCTGAACTCCGCCCCACTACCGACCTTTGAACTCCACCTCCCCTATTACCGACCCCTGAACTCCGCCTCCCCTACTACCAACCCCTGAACTCCGCCTCCCCTACTACCAACCCCTGAACTCCGCCTCACCTACTACCAACCCCTGAACTCCGCCTCACCTACTACCAACCCCTGAACTCCGCCTCACTACCGTCCTCTGAACTCCGCCTCGCCTACTACCGACCCCTGAACTCCGCCTCACTACCGTCCTCTGAACTCCGCCTCGCCTACTACTGATCCCTGAACTCCGCCTCGCCTACTACCGACCCCTGAACTCCGCCTCGCCTACTACCGACCCCTGAACTCCACCTCGCCTACTACCGACCCCTGAACTCCGCCTCACTACCAACCCCTGAACTCCACCTCCCCTATTACCGACCCCTGAACTCCGCCTCCCCTACTACCAACCCCTGAACTCCGCCTCCCCTACTACCAACCCCTGAACTCCGCCTCACCTACTACCAACCCCTGAACTCCGCCTCACCTACTACCAACCCCTGAACTCCGCCTCGCCTACTACCGACCCCTGAACTCCGCCTCGCCTACTACCGACCCCTGAACTCCGCCTCACCTACTACCGACCCCTGAACTCCGCCTCACCTACTACCGACCCCTGAACTCCGCCTCACCTACTACCGACCCCTGAACTCCGCCTCACCTACTACCGACCCCTGAACTCCGCCTCACCTACTACCGACCCCTGAACTCCGCCTCACCTACTACCGACCCCTGAACTCCGCCTCACCTACTACCGACCCCTGAACTCCGCCTCACCTACTACCGACCCCTGAACTCCGCCCCACTACCGACCTTTGAACTCCACCTCACCTACTACCGACCCCTGAACTCCGCCCCACTACCGACCTCTGAACTCCGCCTCACCTACTACCGACCTCTGAACTCCGCCCCACTACCGACCTTTGAACTCCGCCTCACCTACTACCGACCCCTGAACTCCGCCCCACTACCGACCTTTGAACTCCGCCTCACCTACTACCGACCCCTGAACTCCGCCCCACTACCGACCTCTGAACTCCGCCCCACTACCGACCCCTGAACTCCGCCCCACCTACTACCGACCTCTGAACTCCGCCCCACTACCGACCTCTGAACTCCGCCCCACTTACTACCGACCCCTACAAAGTTGGGAAGTGACACAGAATACAGAGATCAGTAGTAGGTGTTCTTCTGTCTCACAGTACACACCTATTCCTCCCCCCCCCACACTACTTGGTGCACTGCGGCTCTTCTCCCCCCAAGTCTAGTAAGCGTGGCTAAATTAAGCCAACCATAGCCCCGCCCACTGGT
Source organism: Aquarana catesbeiana (assembly GCF_042186555.1). Taxonomy (NCBI): domain Eukaryota; kingdom Metazoa; phylum Chordata; class Amphibia; order Anura; family Ranidae; genus Aquarana; species Aquarana catesbeiana. Next base: position 765,050,790 of record NC_133325.1, on the reverse strand, counting down.
TCAGAGACTAGAAGAAAGGGGGGATCTGGAGTGTACCAAGAGTGTGGGGGGGGTGAGGGAAGTGAGCTGTCCCGTAACTTCACAGCAGCAGTCACTGCAGAGTGGGGGTGGGGGGATTGCGGGGAGTAGGGAGGCGGGGCTAGGCTGGGAACACATAACTCCGCCCCCACCCCAGTATAAGCAGACAGAGGTACGGAAAGGGGGGCGGAGCGGCGGATCCCCAGTTGGTAGAGGTGACATTTCTCGCCCCCCTCCCCCCTCCCCCCTCTCCTGTACACCGCACATATGGATGTAATGCTAAGTCGGCCGATGCGGACAGGACTTCCTCCCTCATACACAGTCCATGGCACAGGACGATACTCACTGCTGGCTGACATTACACATGGGATCAGCAACAGGCTGACCAACAACACCTCCATCTGTCCCAGATCATGGCGGAAAAGAACATGTGGGGAGGAAGCGGCGCCGTGCGCAAATCAAATTCCCCGCCTATATGCTTCAACCAATCAGAGACTAGATAGCTATGACGGCTTTATCAGCGTGAGGAATGGCAACTGACTCCTCCCACAGAGGAGGGTGTATGATGAGAGTATTCACTCTGAATGGCTGATAGACAGGAGAAGGTGCAGATCTACAGAATACAGGAATTGTCCTTATAAATCAGAAATATTGTGGTCGACCTCATAAAAAGCTGCTTTTATATATATATAATTATTTTTGTTTTGTTTTTTCATTATAATACAGTGCGGGTTATTTACTAATACAGGAGAGCGCAAAATCTGGCACTGCTCTTCACAGAAAACCAATCAGCTTCCAGGTTTAATTGTCAAAGATTAACCACTTAAGGACCGAGCCGCTTTCTGAGATTTGTCGTTTACAAGTTAAAAACAGGTTGTTGTTTTTTCTAGAAAATTACTTAGAACCCCCCAAACATTATACATTTTTTTTCTAACACCCTAGAGAATAAAATGGCGGTCGTTGCAATACTTTCTGTCACACCGTATTTGCGCAGCGGTCTTACAAGCGCACTTTTTTTTTGGAGAAAATACACTTTTTTTTTAATTAACCACTTGCTTACTGGGCACTTAAACCCCCCTCCTGTCCAGACCAATTTTCAGCTTTTAGCGCTGTCGCACTTTGAATGACAATTGCGCGGTCATACAACACGGTACCCAAATGAAATTTTTATCATTTTTTTTTTCCCCCACAAATAGAGCTTTCTTTTGGTGGTATTTGATCACCTCTGCGGTTTTTAGTTTTTGTTAAAAAAAAATTGAAAAAGGCAGAATTTAAAAAAAAAATTATCCTTTTTTTATATTTTGTTATAAAATTTTTGCAAACAGGTAATTTTTCTCCTTCGTTGATGTACGCTGATGAGGCGGCACTGATGGGTGGCAGTGTTGGGCACTGATTGATGGCAGCACTGCTAGGTGGCACTGATTGGCACCACTGGTGGGCATTGATAGGTGGCACTTGTGGGCATTGATAGGTGGCACTTGTGGGCATTGATAGATGGCACTTGTGGGCATTGATAGATGGCACTTGTGGGCATTGATAGGTGGCACTTGTGGGCACTGGCAGGTGGCAATGACAGATGGCACTTGGAGGCACAGATGAGGCATCTGTGCCTCCTTCCTCTTCGGGACCGATGTCCCTTTGACATAAGCCGGTGATCGGCTTTTTTTTCCTCCTCACGCTGTCAGCGTGAGGAGAAAACTAAACCAATCACCGAGCTTTTGTTCACTTGCGCACATATCAACCAATGCATACATGCTGCTGCTGTTTGAATCACTTGCAGACTGCACACTGCCAAGAGCGTCACAGGCTGCTTCTCCCCACGCGTATCGTCACTGGGCACGTGACTTTCTCAAGGGTCCCGATACGCGTGGGGAGAAGGAGCCTGTGGCGCTCTTGGCAGTGTGCAGTCTGCAAGTGATTCAAACAGCAGCAGCACGGAGCGAAGTGTTAACTGACCATTTACTAGAGAATGCGATCTATGTTGTAGAGATCATGTGAGTGTATCTATTTGGGTCTTTGCTTCATGTATGCATTGGTTGATATGTGCGCAATGGTATTTTCCCATTCTTATGTTTCATATGGGGGAGAACACTAGAACCGGAAAGTAATCGATCCAAGCCGGCGGATGAACGGGATTAAGCCTATGCACCGCTGATCCATCTAAACTCACAAAGCCCTGATTTAAAACGAAGAGGAGGTATCATTTTGCTTCTAATGAGTGACCAATTACAAGTATTATTTGAGTGGATTGGATTTTAGATAATCTATATTTACTTTATTTATTTATTTTTTATCACTATTTCACAAGAACACTGGTTATCAAATATCTTATATTGGAATAAGATCCCCGGGAGGTCTTTTCACTAATAAGGGAATCCCGCATGAAGGTTTTGAACACATTGTATGTCATTAATTTATCTTATATGGTTTGATGTGGTTCTCACTGCTTATGATTTGTAACAAGTTTATACAATGTATTCATTTATTTTAGGACGTGTTTTGACAACACAATGAGGTAGCATGATATTAATGGGATAATACAAGCGCATCACTTTATTTATTTAAATATTGTTTTGTAATTTGATACATAGGCTTGGTGAATCCCTATAGTGTTCAGCTTGCACCTATTTTGTATTCTTTAGTTTGCGCTGATTGTTCCTAGTTTACGCTACTCATGTATGGGTTCGCTTCTGCACGCGAGCTCTGCGGGACGGGGCGCGTTTAAAAATTTTTTTTTTTCTTATCTATTTTCCTTTTATTTTTTATTTTTAAACTGTTCTTTTAAAAAAAAAAAAAAAGTGTCACTTTTATTCCTATTATGTAAACATCCCTTGTAATAGAAAAAAAGCATGACAGGACCTCTTAAATGTGAGATCTGGGGGTCAAAAAGACCTCAGATCTCATATTTACACTAAAATGCAATAAAAAAAAAAATGTCATTTGAAAAAAAAAAATGTCCATTTAAGAGCTATGAGCGGAAGTGACGTTTTGACGTTGCTTCCGCCCTGCAATGGTATGGAGACGGGTGGGGGCCATCTTCCCCTCACTCGTCCCCATACCCAGCAAGGACAAGGATGCTATTGCCTCCGCCGCTACTGACGGATCCGGTAAGCGGCGGAGGGCACCGGAGCGCAGCGGGAGGGGGGGGCCCTCTAACGTCGCCAATTAAAGTGATCTTGCGGCGAATCGGCCGCAGAGACCACTATTATCGGAAACTGGACCGCCGGCCGAAGAAGTGGCTAGCTCAGTGATGGCGAACCTTGGCACTCCAGATGTTTTGGAACTACATTTCCCATGATGCTCAACTACACTGCAGAGTGCAAGAGCATCATGGGAAATGTAGTTCAAAAACACCTAGAGTGCCAAGGTTCACCATCACTGGGCTAGCTGGTGCCATAACAAAGATATGCCTCTTCAAAGTTAGGACGTATATCGGCGTGCGGCAGTCCAGAAGTGGTTAGAAGAACAAGCTGAAGTTAGAAGCCGATTGGCTGACATGCACAGCCGCACTAAAATGGGAGTTCTCCAGTTTTAGTAAATTCCCCTCCATTGTTTAATTCAACTTAGACCCAGAGGCTTAACTAAAACCTTCAGGGCCCTGGAGCAAGAAAGCACGAAGGACCCCCTGACCCCCCCCCCCCCCTCTGAGCCTGGAGCACTTCCCATTAATCCCAGTGACATGGCATTATACCCCCTGCTGAACTCAACCCATTCAAGTGAATGGTGCTGCTCTGCAAGCGCCCCACAACTGCATGCAATGCACATGGTTATGGCATGCTAGTGCAGAGTTGAAGGGGTTAAAGCAGGAGGCGCAGAGGCAATATGAAGCCTCCTTACTGTCTGTCAAATGATCTATGAAGAGCAATCTGAATGCGAATTGCTCTTCAGAGACCAAAGCAAGCCCTAATTATTTTTTTACATTTTTTTAAACAGTTCTTAGAATTTATTTATTGACTTTTTTTTTCATGATAAACAGCTGTTTGGCTTTGGTGAAACATCAGGGCTCTAAACAGACCCGTGATAGCTGACATTTGAGATAGGAACACCATGTGGCGCCATGTTGTTTGTGAAAATGTATGTGTTAGCAGATGTGTTGGGTGCCATTAACAATTAATAGCACTGCTGTGTGTCTATTAAAGGACAGAAGAGTGTTTGTGTGTGTCGGCAAAGCCACAATTTTGTCCACAGTCTTGTCATGCAAAAGGTACGAACCGAGCCTCATAGTGGGCTCACATCAGGGTGCTGCAATTTGGCCGCAGTGTGATTGTATGTGTGCTTTACATGTGGTTTTAGGTGCGCTCTCATTGAATTCTATTAGGCAGTGTGTTTTCTGAAAGCACATCAAATATGTAGCAAGCATGAATTCAATGTACTTTCATGAAAACGCATGTCCTAAAAGAATTTATTAGTAACGTACCATAAACCGCATGTGAACTGCTCATACAATCACACTGTGGCCAAACTGCAGCACACTGATGTGAGTCCACTATTAGGCCCCTTTCACATGAGTGGACTGATTGGGCCAGACTGTCAGTTTTTCAGGCAGACCCGATTGGACCCTCCATTCTCCTCTATGGAGTTACAGGTGTAAACAGAAATGTGCCCGTTTACACCGGCTGACATCCAATCCGATCCGCTAAAAACAGACAGGGATCCCCATCTGTCTGGTGAACTGGATTGGATGGCAGTTGGGCAGTGGCGATGTGTCCATAAGGGAGCACGGGCACCGCCCCCTCTCTCCTGCCACCCCTCTAGCATCAATAGATAGATTCATGCATTGCATGAATCTATCTATGGTTGCCGCTGCCACCCCCTATTCAGGCACCCGGCCCCTTTTCGGGCGCCAGGCGCCTGAATTACAGTGGCAGGGTTTTTTTTTTGTAAGCACCTGATTAGAGCCATAGGCTCTAATTGGCATCAAAAAAGGTGAGCTGCGAGCGCCATGCTGGGCGCTTGCAGGTCACTCAGCTGTGTTAGAAAAGCGAATGAATATTTGCTTTCCTAACACTAAACCGCCTCTTCGCCAATCAGGTGCTCTGATCTGTTACCCTTCACCTGATTGGCTGAAACGACAGGCGCTGTGATTGGACACCTATCAGGCGTCCAATCATAGGAGAGGACGGGAGAAGACATCGAGGAGCTGTCCCACCGCCACCGAGACAGGGTGCAGATGGCGGGCGGGGGGCACAGTGGGAGCATTTGATGGGGCACAGTGGGAGCATTTGATGGGGCACAGTGGGAGCATTTGATGGGGCACAGTGGCTGCATTTGATGGGGCACAGTGAGGCTGCAGTTGATGGGGCACAGTAAGGCTGCATTTGATGGAGCACAGTGGCTGCATTTGATGGGGCACAGTGGCTGCATTTGATGGGGCACAGTGGCTGCATTTGATGGGGCACAGTGGCTGCATTTGATGGGCACAGTGGCTGCATATGATGGGCACAGTGGCTGCATTCAATGCTGCACAGTGGCTGCATTTGATGGAGTACAGTGGTTGCATAAGATGGGCACAGTAGCAGCATTTAATGGCACAGTGGGAGTGTTTGATATGGCACAGTGGGAGCGTTTGATGGGCACAGTGGCTGCATTTGGATACAGTAGCGGCAATTAATGGGCACAGTGGCTGCGATTGATGGTACAGTGAGGATACAATTGATGTTTTTTTTTTTTCAGAAGTTTTCAGTTTGTTTGCGCCCCACAAAAAGCACCAGCCGCCACTGCAGTTGGATATAAACAGACAGGTAGTCCACTTACATCCGCCCACCCATAGAGGAGAACAGGCTGTGTCCGTGTCTGCTCTGCATAAGTGGAGTGGACATGGACCAGCCATCCATCTGCTCAGCAGGGATCAGTGGACAGATTCTTTACTCATACCTCCCAACTTTTTGAGATGGGAATGAGGGACACCTATCAGCAAAAGTATGCAGGCATAGGACACACCCCTGGCCACGCCCCTTTAAAGGAGAATTGTACAAAAAAAACAAGATTGGTTAAACCCACAAGTGCTTTTTTTACTACTGCTATTTCTTTATATTGGCTTTTCGAATTTACAAATGCAGCAATTTATATATCAGATGAAAGCTGGAAAACACTTTTTGATAGATAAAAAGTGCATTTTATATACAACTATATAGATCAGACCAAAATGAGGGACAAATGAGGACGAAAGAGGGACAGAGGGACATTGTTCCAAATCAGGGACAGTCCCTCGAAATCATGGACAGTTGGGAGCTATGTTTACTGAGCAGGCAGTCTCCTGGCAGAGCCCAACCTGTGAAAAAGGGGCCTTAGGGATAAAAAGGAGTGAATAGGTGGGGGTCTAGGTAGTAAAAGTACGTGAAGCATACCTCTCAACAGTCCCGGATTCTGCGGGACAGCCCCGGATTCAGACTTATGTCCTGCATTCAGACTTATGTCCTGCATTGACTTATGTCCCACATTCAGACTTATGTCCTGCATTGACTTATGTCCCACATTCAGACTTATGTCCTGCATTCAGACTTATGTCCTGCATTCAGACGTATGTCCCACACTCAGACTTATGTCCCACAGTCCCGCTCAGCTGAGCTATTTCCCACATTGCCTCCACTGCCACTCACTCTTGTAGAGTGCAGGAAGTTTTCAAAGCTTGTGAGCAGCTCCTAGACTGACCAATCATTAAATAACATTTGCCGGGGCCCCATCCTTCCATCAGTGGGGCCCCAGGAGGCAGTAGCAGAACGGGAACTCTTTTTTTTTTTATGTAGGGGCGGAGGCAGCTAGTGCCGCATTTGCCAACAGTTAGTTTAAAGTTCCGGCCCTGGCTGTGCCTGGCGGAGTGATATGGAGGGAATGCCTGTCTGCCTCGTTCCCTCCAGGAAGTGTTAAAGGCAGAAGATGGGGCTGCAGCCAACGGTGACTGTGAGGGACCGTAGCCGTCCATCAGAAAGATACGAGGGCGTATAGGCTGTTCAGGGATCATCATCCAGGCAGCAGTGGGGGTGGCAGGGGCAGAGAGCAGGGCCAAGGGGGAAGCAGAAGAGTGACGGTAACATGTGAGCTGGGGGCGCCAGGAGGAGCGTTTCTGCCATTACAAGGCTGACAGGAGTAGTGACAGCGGCATCACTACTCCTGTCAGCTTAGCGCTGGATGGGAAAAGTCAAATCAGGAGAGAGCAGGGAGGAGGTGCGGGATGTGCTCTCATTCCTCTCCAGCTTCACGCTATCACTGTAGCGCTCCTGCATTGGCACTGTCACATCGGAACTCTACAGTTTGCTTACCCATCAACCCTCTGATCCCTGCTCTTCTCCCCCTCCAGCATCTCTGATCCTAACACACATCTCCTCTTCCCTGTCATCAGTCACTCCGACACAGCAGACCTCCATTCTCTGGTCACTAAATGCCTGCACCCTTTACCTGCCACAAGTTCCTGATAGACTCCTGGGCTCCTCCATTCCCCAGATATTTCTCCCATCCACAGCCCAACTCCCTCCACTTCACACTGTAATCCAGCCTGCACTCTCTCCCTCTTAGCTGTCTGCATCCTAGGCTTAGGACCCCTGTCTACTTCATTCATATCCCTGGATCACCCCTCCTAACACCACCCCCACCCCCAAGGCTTGATGTGAAGGAAAGACTGCTGATGTAATCGGGTCTCCAGATGTAAAGGGGGACTACCAATGTTAAAGGGGGACTCTGATGGGAAAGGGGCCCCAAATTTAAGGGCCATTGTAGATGTTAAGGAGGACTCCTGATGTTATGTATAGGGGCGCTCCTGATTTAAAGGGCCACTGCTGATGTGAAGTAAGGACTCCTGCTGTAAAAGGGGACTCTGATGTGACAGGGTGGCTCTTAATGTCAGGGGGTCTTCTGATGTAAAGATGAACCACTGATGTGAAGGAGGGGACTTATGCTGTGAAAGAGGGGACTTTAACCACTTGCCGAGCAGCCGCCGTCATTATACGGCAGCAAGTCGGCACGATCCCGTGAACCGTCGTAGCTGTACGTTGGCTCCTTTAAGCGGGATAGCAGGCGCACGCCCGCTGCATTGCGGGGGTGCCGATGCTCGTGGCTGGCTGGCGGTCGCACGCACGAGAGGCAGAACAGGAACGTCTATGTGTGTTTGTGTGTAAAATACAAAAATCCCTGTTCTGTGAGGAGAGGATAGGCAGATCGTGAGTTCCTAATAGCTAGGAACCACGATCTGTCATCTTCTATAGTCAGTCCCCTCCCCCTACAGTTAGAACACACAGTCAGGGAACACACTTAACCCCTTGATCGCCCCCTAGTGTTAACCCCTTCCCTGCCAGTGACATTTACACAGTAATCAGTGCATTTTTATAGCACTGATCGCTGTATAATTGTCAATGGTTTTAAAAATGTGTCAAAAGTGTCTGATGTGTCCGCCATAATGTCGCAGTCCCAATAAAGATCGCCCACTACTATTAAAAAAAAAAAAAATAATAAAAATGCCATAAATCTATCCCCTATTTTTGGTTGTGCAAACCAATCAATATACGCTTATTGCAATTTTTTATCACCAAAAATATGTAGAATACATATCGGCCTAAACTGAGGAAAAAAATTACCTTTTTTTAAAAAAAAATTGGGGATAATTATTATAGCAAAAAGTACAAAATAATGTGTTTTTTTTTTTCAAAATTGTTGCTGTTTTTTTGTATATAGCGCAAAGAATAAAAACTGCAGAGGTGATCAAATACCACCAAAAGAAAGCTCTATTTGTGGGGAAAAAAAAGGGCATACATTTTGTTTTGGTACAACGTCGCACGACCGCGCAATTGTCAGTTAAAGCGTTGCAGTGCCGTATAGCAAAAAATGGCCTGGTCATTAAGGGGGAAAATCTTCCGGGGCTGAAGCGGTTAATGTGAAGGGGAGATTCTGATATAAAGGGTGACTAAGTATACCTCAGCCCTTGACTGTATCTGAGTGTATACATGGCAATATATACCACTGTAAACCTGTTTTAAACCCAAAATCAAAAATGTATTAAATTGCAGCTTAGTAATCATTAGATGTGATGGCTGCATTAGTTTTTTTTTTTTTTTTTTTTTTAGGCTTTTTCACCCGGTAAACTGATCAGTAACATACCTCCTGTATCAGTGAGACACAGCTCTGGATGAAAGAGCAATGGGGGCACCTTTGAACAGCAGCATTGCCAATCTGGAGGGAGGGGAGTATTAGATGGACTAGCAGATTTAAATACACTAACACTTTATAAGCAGTTGCAGCAAACTGATTTTTTTCTTACAGGATAAAGGTCTTGCATAAATAAAAGCTGATCATTGTAAGCACCCCTGTCAGTGGTAAATGGTTTGTCTCAACACTCTAACTGCTACATCTGTAGGACAGCTTGTTCTTTTTAAAAACAAAAAACTAACTGGCTTCATCACCAGGTGAAAATAGAAGAAAGCCTAAAAAAGAAAGAAAAAGAAAACAAATGCAGCCATCACATCTAATGCCGCATACACACGATCACACATTCAGACAACAAAATCCATGTTTTTTTTCCGACGGATGTTGGCTCAAACTTGTCTTGCATACACAACGGTCACACAAAGTTGTCGGAAATTCCGAACGTCGAGAAGGCGGTGACGTACAACACGTACGACGAGCCGAGGAAAATGAAGTTCAATAGCCAGTGCGGCTCTTCTGCTTGATTCCGAGCATGCGTGGGACTTTGTGCGTCGGAATTGTGTACACACGATCGGAATTTAGGACAACGGATTTTGTTGTCGGAAAATT